>NW_017732577.1:199256-214983 GCF_001890085.2 Hipposideros armiger | reverse complement strand
TAAAATTTTAAAATATTATTAGTCTCATATATTTCCCTTGTTTTCTCCCTTTAAAGGTCTTAGGATCATACCCTCCATAATGGGCACTTTCCCATCACAGAAGCCATTTTATGTGAAGTTGTCTACAGTTTCTGATGTTGTTTGTTGCTTTTATGCCCTTTTTGCCTATAATCTCAGTTCTTATTCACATTGACTTTATCTGTAAGATAGTAAGGTCCGATTTAGAATATTCAGATATTCTGGAATAAGAGCATTCCTCTAAATTCTATTCTTAAATATTCTTTCATATTCTACCTAAATATGGGAGGTGATCGTTATTTTTACAGGTGCGGGAGATTGGATATGCCCTTTTCGCCTAGAAAATTGGTGCTTTTTGGGGGGAGGGGGGGCAGTGGCTATGTTTCCTCGTGTGTGTGTGTGTGTGTGTGTGTGTGTGTGTGTGTGTGTGTAAATTGGTATCCCAAGAATTTAATTCTGACCTTTAAAAACTCCATTCCCATTTTCTTAACTGTTGACATATCTGTTGCCTCTTTATTTAGGACTCTTAATCCCTTTCTCCTTTTATGAACTGAAAATGTTCTATCCTCTTCTCTTTGGTCCCTTGACTTTGTAACATTTATTAATGGATAATTAGTGCTAATTGTATAGATGGAACCCTTGTTCTTTCCCTCTAAGACACCGAGTCATTTTTTTTTTCTCTTTTAAATGTTACTTTAAGATCTCTTTCTCCTTTCAGGCCATAGTAGTTCTTCCTTTAAAGCATTATATAATTTATTGAATTGGAAATATTACTTCAAAGTGAACTACATTTTACTGTAAATTAGTGACCTATCAAAAGGCCTTACCGCCAACAGAATCAATACCCTAAACACACATATGTGAAGCAGAGCTAGATGAATTTAAAATTGATGCATCTTGTCTTAGTCACTTCGGTCTGCTGTAACAGAAAACTATAGACTGTGTGGCTTAAAAAACAGACATTTCTTTCTCACAGTTCTGGAGGCTGGGAAGTACAAGATCGGAGCTGGTAGATTCAGGGAAGACCTGCTTCCTGGTTCATAGAGTGCCTTCTTTCTGTGTCCTCTGTGGTAGAAGAGGAAAGAGAGATCTCGGAGGCCTGTTTTAGAAGAACACGAATCCATTTAAGAGGGCTCCATTCTCACAACCTAATCGCCTCCCAAAGTCCTCCGCCCCCATGCCATCACACTGGGGGCTAGGATCTCAACATATGAATTTTGGGGGACACAAACATTCAGTCCACAAAACTTGTCTACTTGCAAACATCCCTGGACATTTACAGAAAGGTAAAATTAGAAAGCTATATTGTTCTGGAAATACACCTAATGTTGTCATGTAATTCAAATAAATAAAAAATGAATATATAAAAAAAGATCATTAACAACTATAAGATAGAGCCAAAATAAAAAATGTAAAAACAAAAAAAAAAATAGGAACGCTGTGCTGATGATCATTGTAGTGGTATTGCTTTTAAATCTCCCTGAGTTTACCTATAAAGATAAAAAAAAAAGAACCTGAATTAGGTTGCCAGATAGAATGTAAGACATTTAGTTCAGCTTGAATAATATTTTTGTTTTGTTTCATTATTTTTTTATTAGTTTCAGGTGTACAAAACAGTGCAATAGTTATGTTTATACTTTTTACCCCTCAAAGTGACAACCCTCCTCCCCCAATCTGCCGCCCCACTCCCCATATCATACATATCTATTACAATTCCATTGACTCCACTCCCCACACTATACTCCATAACCCATGACTATATATATAAAATAATAGCTGACATACAATATTATTCAATGTCAGCTTCAGGTGTACAGTGCAGTGGTCAAGCCCCTACACCATCCACAAAGCGGTCTCCCTAACAAGACATGTGACCATCTGACACCCTGCAAAATATTTATGGCATTATTAATAATATTCCCTGAACTGTCTTTCATATCCCTGTGGCAATATTGTAGTTACCTATTTATGCTGTCTAATCCCTTCCCCTTCTCCCTCATCCCCAACCCCCCTCCCAACTAACAGCTATCAGTTGTTCCTCTATGTCTCTGAGACCACTTCTGTTTACTTTGCTTGTTCATTCAGTTTTTTAGATTCCACATATAAGTGAGGCATATGGTATTTGTCTTTCTCCAACTGACTTATTTCACTTAACATAATATTCAATATAAACTGTAAATTAAAAATGAAAAAATATTTTAAAGCATACCAACCAATCAACCAACCATAATGACCTTCAGCAACAAAACTATAAGGTATAAATAAAACCAATGCAAAAATTATACATTGTTCAACTAAAATTCCAATTTAACTGAGCATCCTGAGTTTTTATTGGTTAGATATGGCAAGGCTTTTTTTATTTGCTAAATCTGGTGACAAACTCTATAGCTGTACAAGCTGTATAATATCAACATTCGGGACGGAGGGCAGTAATGGGGGATCTCACAGATCTTAGTTAGACCAGGAAAAACCCCAAATGCTCACAGATGCTCCTGGAAAGAGCAGCAGGCCTTAGGAGAACATCTGAAACTAGGCAGGTTCTCCACATTCTCCAAGTTGCAGATGACAGCATGGGGCCTGGTGCAGGGGCTAGAGGAACTGTAGCAGGCTGGTGTCGCCCCCTGCACGATGAAATGAGAACCTGCTTAGAACAGAATTCAAATATAGCAGACTAGGCACAACGGATACAAATGAAAATGAGAGGTCCAGAGAGTTAGAAAGGGCCACAAGATAGACTATCCCTATGCCTTATGTTTGAACAATTCACAAAGACAATTCAAGAGGAAGCTCTAAAGCCTGGAAGTTAGAAAAGATATCCTAAGCACTTGTCCCTTCTAAATGTTTATTATTTGGGGCTTGGTTGAATAAACAATAGTACATCTACATAATGAATTATGATGTGGCTGTACAGAGGAATGAAGAATATCGCTACATACGACTATGGAGAGATCTCTAGGATATATTATTACTTGAAAAGAAGTATGCATAAACCAGACTTAAAAATTTACTTTGTGTTCAAATAAAATTTAGATGTTATACTTGGAGATTGAAGTTTTAGAATAAAAATCCATGTTAAAGGAAGTTTTTGCCTGTTTTTTGACTTTATCTTATTGTAGTTGTAGAACGTAGAGCCAGTACATTCAAGGAGAACACTTTAGTACTGCAAGCTTTTGCATATAAAAGAGAAACTGAATGGCAATGTTAAATTAAAAATAGCTTCGAACCTAAGAATAACGTTGAATCTGACAGGTTTCACAGAGAAGGGAAATGAAAAGGGAGTATAAGTTCAAATTTTAGCACTATCTACAAAAATTATTTTCAGTTATTCTTCACAGGAAAGGATACTACAAATAGTGCCAAATTATATTTTAAAAGATAATTGAGTATTAGAAACTGAATGGAATATATAATAATGGACTTTCCCTAGGAATTTTAAATTGATGTTTTTAGTCTACGAGAAATACATTTTAAATAACAAAGCAGCAGCAACATGGGGCAACACAAAAATAATATGCTTATGAGTTTCAGAAATTCTTTATATGGCATGCTAAATCACATAGTGATGTGATAAAAAATATTTAGAAAACGCCTAGATTTAATTTAAATACACATTTTTATGTTCCTCAATTGAGCCCAGCATCATACTTTGAAAGCTCAAAAGTATTTCTTGAATTTTTACGTGATTAATTATAATCAATATAAATGTTGCTATTTTAAAATGAAACAACTTAATAAATGGTTTTATTTATACCTTACAATTTTGTTGCTGATGGTCATTATGATTGGTTGGTTGGTACGCTTTAAAAACATTTTTCTTTCATTTTTCACTTACAGTTTATATTCAATATTATATTAGTTTCAGGTGTACAGTATAGTGGTTAGACATTTATATAACTTAGGAAGTAATCCCCCTGATAATTTTACTATACCTCCTGACACCATACATAGTTACTACAATATTATTGCTTATATTTCCTATGCTATACTTCACATCCCCACCAATTTATACTTTGTAATTCCTTCACCTTTACCACCCACTCTCCCAACCCCCCTCCCATCTGGCAAACATCAGTTTGTTCTCTGTGTCTATGAATCTGTTTTGTCTATTCATTTATTTTGCTTTCTAGATTCCATATATAAGTGAAATCATATGGTATTTGTCTTCACCTTCCTGACTTATTTCAATTGATATAATACCCTCGAGATCCATCCATATTGTTGGAAATGGAAACATGACATTTTTTTACAGCCAAGTGATATTCAACTGTATATTTGTACCACTTCTTTATACAATTATCTATTGATGGGCACTTAGGTTGCTTCCATACCTTGGCTATTGTAAATAACGTTGCAGTGAACATAGGGGTGCATATATTTTCCAAATTAGTGTTTTGGATTTCTTTGGATAAATACCCTGAAATGGAATTGTTGGGTCATACTATAGTTCTTTTTTTATTTTTATTTTTTGAAGAACCTCCATATTGTTTTCCATAGTGGCTGCACCAATTTGCAATCCCACCAACAATTCACAAGAATTACCTTTTCTCCACATCCTCACCAATACTTCTTTATTGACTTATTGATGATAGCCATTCTGACAGGTGTGAAGTGATTTGTCATTATTGTTTGAAATTGCATTTCTCTGATGATTAGTGACATTAAGCATCTTTTCATATGTTTATTGCCCATCTGTATATCCTTTTCAGAAAAATCTCTATTCAGTTGGATTGTTTGGGTTTTTTTGCTGTTGACTTATATGAGTCTTTTGTAAAATTTGGATATTAACCCCTTATCAAATGTATCATTGGCAAATATATTTTGCATCTATTGATATGACCATATGATGTTTATCCTTCATTTTGTTTATTTGGTGTATCATGTTAATTGGTTTGTGGATATTGAGCTAACCTTGCAACCCAAAAATAAATCTCACTTGATCATGATTTGTGATCTTTTTAATGTATTGCTGAATTTGGTTTGCAAATATTAGAGTGAGGATTTTTGCATCTATGATCATCAGGGATGTTGACTTATAATTTAAATTTTCTTTTTTGTAATTTCTTTTCTGGTTTTGGAATCAGGCTATTGCTGGCCTCATAAATGAGGTTGGAAACCCTCCTTGCTTTTGAATTTTTGAAATAGAAATGGTCCAGGACTTTGGCTTGTTGGGAGTTTTTTTACTACTGATTTGATTTCATTAGTAGTTATTGGTCTTTTCAAATTTCCTGTTTCTTCTTGATTCAGTCTTGGATAATTGTATGTTTCTAGAAATTTATCCTTCTCTTTCCAGGCTGTTCAATTTGTGGCAAATAATTGTTCATAGTATTTTACAATTCTTTGTATTTCAGTGGTGTCAGTTGTCACTTCTCCTCTTTCATTTCTGATTTTATTTATTGGGGTCCTCTCTTTTTTCCTCGATAAGTCTGGCTAAAGGTTTGTCACCTGGTAGTAGCTACAAAGTGATCTGTGGTTGGTAGCTGCCTGTGCTGGGCTTGGAGTCCCATGGAAGAGGCCATGCTGGGAAGTGAGGCCGGCTGATACTAGTGCTGGGCCGGGGTCAATTAGCAAGAGGTACAGGGTACATGAAAGCCGGGTGGTTCTCATTTGGGGTTTCTGGACCTTTCAGAGATTTTAGGAAAGTCCACAGTATGGGCCAAGGCCAGCTGCTTGTGAGTAACAGCTGCTGAACGAGGTTTTTGCCTTGCATATGTTGGGTGGAGTGGGTTCTCAGAGACACACCAGATTTGAGTGAATTTGATGGACACTCAGATTTAGTGTCCACCTGAGCCTGTAGGCCAGGTTAGGTGAGGGCTCCTCAAAGGCACAATGATGCCCACCTGCCAGCACTGTGCAGGGGAGGGGTCAACAAAGGAGCAAAACAGCAGAGAGAGGTGCCCCTCCAGTCCTTGCCCTAAACCCAGACATTTCGGTTCCTTCCTGGAACTGGCACCTTTTGAGTTGTTGCCCCAACACTGGAGTTCAGAATGGGTGTTTCCATCAGCGAGTAAGTCCACGTGGGGACCCCTTGAGAGAAACGACTGGGACTCCTCTGACTCACCCTGAAGGGATCCCTGCTGATTTTCATAGCCTGATTTTATGGGGACTCCTCTTCCCGATACCAGTGGCCTCGGCTGGGGATCCAGTGTGGGGCTGGGACACCTCGCTCCTCAAGGCAGAACTCTACAGCTAAGATGTGCCCCGTGATTCTTAACTGCCACACAAGGGTGTGGAACCAGCTCATTTTACATCTCTGCCCATCCTACCAGTCTCCACATGGCTTCTTCTTTGTATCCTTAGTTATCAGAGTTCTATTCAGCTAATCTTCAGGTGGTGCTCTAGAGTGGTTGTTCTATAATTTAGTTGTAATTTTCATGTGGTCTTGGGAGAAGGCAAGTACAACATTTACCTAGTCTGCCATCTTGACTAGAAGTCTTCTGTCTCATATGCTTGGATTGAGGTATTCTTGGGGCTTGTTTTTGACCCTCACAAACTGAGTTGATTTTACTTCTTAATTTATAACAAAACACTAGATTATGTTCTGCATACTTAAAATTTATTATTAATTACTGGTCTTTCCTCTTTACCCTCCATCCAAGTTAACCCTACCTCTTAAGTGTCAGAGTTTATATTTAATGCAAGGCCAAGATAGTACAGAGAGTTTATATATACCCTGCAGCCAATCCCTCCATTGTTAACTCCTTAGCAAATTTTTGATAAATATAAAACTATTCTAAAATTAAAAGTTTATTTTATTTCTTGGCAATACACTGGGCTCCCTGGGTAATACAGGGGCTGTTGAAAATTCCAGTGCACAGATAAACCACAAAATTATTGGCTCAGAGCCAATTAGGATAGAGGTTAGACACCAAACTGTATTACTAACTATAATCACCATGCCATACAGTATGTAATAAAAACAAGTTTATTTTTTAATGTTGCAAATATTTTCTCCTAGTCTGTCTGCCAACTGCCTATTAATTTTGACTATGATGACTATTGAACAGCAATCTAAACAACATGATGGGTGCTTCAGCAAAGGTGATAATAATGGAGGTGAAGAGAAGTAGACAGATTTGGGAAATATTTTAGACAATAGTAAATTAGATGTGGGGGGCAAGAGAAAACAAGACATTGGGGATGCATTCTAAACATTCTTATTTCAGAAATTGAGTGGTTAATTTCTAGCAGTTTCATTGTCTTTAATGTGATTCTAAATAGTATCTTATTTTCTATTTCAATTTCTAAATGTTTTTTGCTGTTGCCAAGAAATGCTATTGATTTTTGCATATTGATCTTGCTGCAATGTCTTAATAGTTTGTCAGCTGAATATATGGGGTTTTCTTTGTAAATGATCGGTTAATTACAAATACTGAACATTTTCTTTTAATTCACATACATGTTTCTTGCTTTGTATTCAATTGGACAGAACTTTCAGTACTATGTTAAACAGTAGTATTGCCTAATTCCTAATATTAAAGCTTCTGGAAAACAATTTTTTTATGTATACTATGACATTTGGTTACTTTGTGCTTGCTAATTTGCTTGGTTTGCTTTATATTGCAATTGGGGATGGGTGCCAGCAGAGATGGGGAAAGACAGAGTTTATCTCATTAAGGAAGGTTCCTTTTAGCCCTACTTTTTAAAGAGTTTTTTTTAAAAAAAAACATCTCAAATGGATTCTGAACATTATCAAAAGCTTTTTCTGTGTATATTGAGATGATCATATGATGTTTCCTCTGCATCCATTAGTGTGATACATTATGTTTCTACATTTCTGATGTTGACTGTCCTTGCATTCCTGAGGTAAATCATTTTTGATATATTGTATCAGTTTTAGAAATATGCTGCTAAATTTTGTTGGCTAATTAATATGTAGAAAATTTTCGTCTATGCTCCAAAGAGAAGTGGCTTGTACATTTATTTTCTTTTAGCATCTTCATGTAGTTTTGATATTCTACTGGATATTTTTTCATTTGTCCTTCTGGATTTATTCTCTATTCTTTTCTCTTCCTTGCTCTGTATCACAGAATGTGACGGGATGGATTCCACCAATGGGTTCCTTTGCCCTCTGGCTTCTGGCACAGTTGTCATTTATCTCCTCTGGCACGGGATTCAAGGACCAGAGATGAGTGAAGTCTGGGTATTTTCTCCTCCAATTTCTTTTCTATTAGATTCCAGTTTGATGCATCCTTCTACCAAAGATCCGCTCCACTCTGAATTTTGCAAATTATTCCCTCAAATTGTCCCGTTAGGCTGTGATTATAACAATATCAAAGTGTGATGTTGTTGTAAGCCTGAGTATAAAACTATTCTCTGTTGGTTTTCCTAAAGTCAGCCCATTTGATTGTAAAGAGTCCCTTCATTTAAACCTCCTCAATTCTCCAATGAGAGTGTGCCAACCCAGCTTCCTGCTGGGACCCTGACAGATACAGATATCAAAGTTACACTCATATCAAACTGTGAGCTGTGCATCCTCTTTTCTTTTATGCTATAGGAAATATATTGTGTACAATAGACACATATTCCTTAAAGTTTGGTAGAACTTACCTGTAAAACCATATTTTTATAGGAAAAGATTTAGTAATAGTTATTAATCTGTGCAAATGTTCTATTTCAGTATCAACTTTGGAGTATTATATTGTCAAAATATCAATTTTAGAATTTCAAGTTATTAGCATTTAGAAGTTCATGATATTCTCATATAACTTTTGGAAACCTATCACACTTGTAACTATTTTCTCCTTTGTTTAATTACAAATTAAATGGGAATCCTTGTACATTGCTGGTGGAATATAAAATAATGCAGCCATTGTAGAAACAGTTTTTTTGGTTCCTCCATAAATTAAAGATACAACTACCATATAACCCAGGAATTCTACTCCAAGATATATACTCAAAAAAACTGAAAATAGGCATTCAAGCAAATTCTTGTACAAGAATATTCATAGTAACACTATTCACAATAGCCAAAAGGTGGAAACAACCTAACATCTAGCAACTGCTGAATGGATAAACAAATATGGTATATTCATACAATAGAATACTTCTTCACCATAAAAAGAAATGAAGTACAGATTCATGCTACAACATGGATGAACCTTGAATCATTATGCTAAGTGAAAAAAGCCAGACACAAGAGGTCAATGTGTTTCTACTATATGAAATATCCAGATTGGCAACTCCATAAGGAGAGAAAAGAGATTAGTAGTTGCCATGAGCTAGGGGGAAGAGGTGGAAGGGAGTGACTGTTTAAGGCTACAAGGTTTCCTTTAAGGGTATGTGGTGATAAAAATGTTCTGGAATTAGATAGTGGTGAGGGTTTCACTCACAACATTGTGAAGTACAAAATGTTATTCATAATAAATTTTGTTAGAGGTATTTTACCACAATAAAAAATTAAAATTAAATTAAGTAAATAAAAGCAAAATTGTATGTATTTATCTGACTCTACCCGACCCACTCTTTAGAAACCTCTAACCCTTTTCTAAAATACTTATCAAATTATTATTGAGAGTTCCTGTGGTGAAAAATTGGAGGAAGGATAGTAGATTCTTAAGTGAACCTTATGGATTTATCCTCCTTAACAATTACCTAGTATCACTGTTTTCTTCTCTGACTAGCTGTGATAATGTCCCTCAGAGTAACTAATGGCAAAAACAATAGATTCACCACAAAAAAGCACTGAAGGTGCTAACTCAAAAGCTGATATCACTGATACCCAATGCTGAGGCTCAGAGGTTGCCTTTTTTGTCTGCCTTTTGTTGTTGTTTACTAATTCATTTTTTACACCCTAAATATATGCAACTTTGTCAAGTATACCTCAATAGATATGGAAAAAGTTTTCCTGTGTAATATGAATAACCCGCCCCTTTGGAATTTTAAAAATTATTACCGTATTTCCCCATGTATAAGATGCACCTTTTTTCAAAATTTTAGGGTCTAAAAACTGGGTGCGTCTTATACAGTGGTTGTAGATTTCAAATGCCATAGATGGAACTGAGTACGAGGCAATATATGAAGAGTGATTCGTCATCAGACACAGATGAGGAAGAGCTAATGGTTGGGAGTTTTGACAGTGATGAGGAGTTGTATGAATTTTATGATGAATCAAACTTGAGTTCAATAACTTTATGTAATACATTTTTTTTCAAATTTTGGGTCCCAAAATTAAGGTGCGTCTTATACATGGGAAAATCTTATACATGGGGAAATATGGTATTTTTTATTTTTCAATTACAGTTGACATTCAATATTATTTTATATTAGTTTCAGTAGTACAGCATAGTGGTTAGACATTTACATAACTTACAAAATGATCTCCCCTGATAAGTCTAGTATCCACTGGCACCATACATTGTTATTACAATATTATTGACTATATTCCCTATGCTGTACTTTATATTCCTGTGACTATTGCACCCCTATATTCATTGCAGCATGATTTACAATAGCCAACATATCACAGCAATATAAGTGCCCATCAAATTATTGGATAAAGAGGAAGTGGTACATATATACAATGGAATATTACTCAGCCACAAAAAAGAATGACATCATACCATTTGTAACAACATGGATGGATCTAGAAGATATTATGCTAAGTGAAATAAGTCAGACTGAGAAAGACAAATATCATATAATTTCACTTATATGTGGAGTCTAAAAAACAAAATAAACAAATATACAAAACAGAAACAGACTCATAGATACAGAGAACTGCTGGTTGCCCAATGGGAGGGAGGGCGGGGTTGGGTGGAAAAGGTGAAGGGATTGAGAAGGCAAATTGGTAGTTATTCATTTATAATCCACCTCAATCCAAAAACGGCTTGAGTTCATTGATGCCTAAGTCAAGAGCACTGGCGTCTGTGCCCACCATCGCAAAAACTCCCTAGATAAATGTGGCTGATGCTTCACAGAGCAATGTCACAAACAGGCTTTAGTAAAACAACTACTTCATTTTTTTCTTGTTCTTGGTATGGGTAACTATAGACCTTGGACTCAGACCTGAAACCGTAAACAGTGATCGTTGGAAGTATCTATTTGTCCCTCCTGTTTGTGAACTGGGAGCACTTTCATTCAAGAAAAACCAGCACAGGGCCAGCCGAGTGGCTCAGTTGGTTAAGTGCTTGCTCAAGAGTTTGAGCTCTGAGCAACAGCGATTCAATGCCTGGCCCAAGCTGAGCTGCCACTGAGCTGCCAACAGGTGGCAGGAAGGCTCAGCTAAAAAAAAAAAAAGAAAAAGAAAAAGAAAAACCAGCACATGGTTCATTGGCCACTGGTAGAAATGATGCCAGATTGTGTACCCGGATTTTGCTCCAAGCCTGTCCTGCATGAAGAAACTCTTCCCCATACTCTCCTTACAACAGCACAGAATACAGGTAAGCTACAAACAAAGGAAAGTGGTGGTGTTCAGAAGAAACCTCCTAACATGTATATGCATGGGTAACCTAATAGAGATTTCTCCTGAACCAAGATGGGATAATACATCCTTCTTTGATAGTGCCATTGAAATAAATAAACAAAAAAGGATGCTAGGGTTTAATAATCTTTGGATGTGAATCTGGAGAAATATGAATTTAAAGATATTTATGTAGGGAGGGAAATTGTGGCTTCTCCTAGGAGTATAGTAAATGAAATAAGTTCCATGAAGATAAAATGTGAAAACAAGCTTATCAAAAGTTCGGAATAAAATGAAACTAGAAACCCCTGCTCAGGGAAATTCCCTGAATTAATATATGGCATGACTCCGCTTTATAAACATCAGTGATACCATTAAACAGGGTTACATTTAAATCTCTAATACTTTAAGAGGAATCCATTTGAATAAAGGTGTTTTTTTTAATTTAAAAGTTTTCCTTTACTGCCACAATATATTTTTAAAAGTAAACATGTATCACTAGAGAAGTCAGTATTATGATTTGCCAATACTTCCAACAGAACAGACTTTACAATTAGATATCCACATTAAAAATATTTTATGCCAAAAAGGCTCAAATGTAGGGTATCTGCAAAGGTCAAGGCAGTTGGGAGAATTTTAACAACCACTTCTGAATGCATGAAACACAATATTTTCTATATTTAGAAATATTTTCTATATCCTGTATTTATAAATATATCATACAATACTATGCCCTGTTATGTCGTATACCAACATGGCATTGTACAAGCATAATGCCATCTGATTCTTACAAAAGTGAGTCATTTAAACAAGTCAGTAAAATAAATGGTAGTACCCACTTTAAGGCACACATTGTAAAACTGAAGTTCACTTTCTTTTGATAGGTTTTGCGTTAGCAACACGAAAGTAAAAATCAAACAGGAATTAAAGTGGCTAAGTATGCAAGAAATCGTTATTCACAGTGACATGGCTACATTGAATGCATTATTCTATGCTTATTTTTTCTATTTGTTAAATTTCCAGATAAAAAGCACTTGTTTTCTACAGGTTCACAAAACAGCTTAATAAGAAGAACAATCAAGGAGAATGTTATGTAGGCGTTAGTTGAGATTAAAAACTATGGCCCAATGTTTCTATACACAGCAGAATATTTTCCAATCCAAACAGCGATTACAGAAACCATTTCATACCTTTCCTAACACACAGAAAAAGAAAACCTTGCATGTCTTCTCAATAAACAATTCTTCATAGGAAAAATCTTTCTTTTCAATTAACATCCATGTGAATATCACATCTAGTCCATCTTTTATAGCCAAATTTAGTGTCACTACAAAAGAAAGCAAATTGGACAATAGTCACATGTACTCGCATCTATAAAGTTGAATGGCATGAAGATATTGGAATAAATCAGGGCTTTAAAATTTTTTCCTTAACAGTCTTAGGTTTCAACCACATGAAGTTACTGATGACCCATTAACCGACGATTTTCCAGGTCTATTGGCAGACGAAGATTGGTGGTTATTTTTGGGTCTGTTGCTGATTCCAGTCATAGTACTGCAAATGTGAGGAAGCTGAGGATGAGGAGACTAGAGTGCTGGGGCTAGACCAACAAGAAGTGGAGGCTGCCTCCACACCTTGGACATTGTAAACAATGTTGCAATGAACATATGGATGCACACTCCTTTTGAAGTAGGTTTCTGTCGATGGAAGAATGGATAAAGAGGAGGTGGTACATACATACAGTGGAATGTTACTCAGCCAGGGAAGGAAACAGATTCTTGCTATCTATGGTGGCATAGATGGACAGCATTGTACTGAGTGGAGTATGTCAGATAGTGAAAGACAGATGCAATGTGATTTTGCTTATATGTGGAATCTAAAGAACAAAATAAACAAAACAGAAACAGACTCATTCATAGAACATTTTAATGGTTGCCAGATGGGAGGGGGGTTGGGGTGGTGGATGAAAAAGGGGAAAGGATTAAGAAGCACAAGTTGGTAGTTGCAAAATAGTCATGGGGATGTAATCAATAATATGTAGTCAGTAATATGGTAATAACTATGTATAGTGCCAGGTGGATACTAGACTAGTCAGGGGGATCACTTCTTAAGTTATGTAAATGTCTAACCATATGCTATACACCTGAAATTAATATAAAATAATGCTGAATGTCAACTGTAACTGGAAAATTTAAAAAAAGGGGGGGAGAAGGTGAAGGGCAATAAGTGGTCCAAATTTCCAGGTATAAGACAAATAAGTCATGGGGATGTGATGTACAGCACAGTGAATATAATCAGTGATATTGTGACAGTGTGTTCCCATGTCAGATGGTTGCTGGGCTTATTGTGGTGATCACTTCTTTAGGTATATAAATGTTGAATAACTATTGTGTACACCTGAAATTAATATAATATTATATGCCAACTATATTTTTAATAAAAATCTTTTAAACAAACAAACCAAAAAAAGAAAGAAAGAAAAGAAGAGGTGGCGGGAATACCTCCCGCTGGACTGTTGGCCTTGTCACACCTGGAATCACTTTCCAGTTCTTCAGCTTTGTCAGTCCATCTCTCTGCTGACTGATCTTCATTCTTTTACAAGTAGGTTAAACTCTGTATTTCAAAGGAAGTGGACCATTCCTTCTCCAGGTTAACTGTAGGCAATATCCATCAGTGTATAGTAACCCTGTAAAGGTTCCTCTTCATACATGACATCAATCTGGAAAGTATTAGGTGCGACCATTTTACTTCTGAGAAACTTTGTTAGGTGCATCCCAGTCACTGATGGTGGGCATAGTAAGTATGCTTTATCATTCACCTCCTCCTTAGATTTCTCCTTGTCTTTGTTTACTTTCTGATCCAATCTGTTCTAGTCAAAGAATTCAATGGATAAGCTTATTATTTCATCATCAGTTACAATTCTCTTACCTTCATCTGTAACTTTTCCATCTTCAGTAGAACCACTGGAAGCATCAGCTAAAGGTTGAGCTGCATAAAATTCCCTTCTCTTCATTTCTTTTTTGAAAAGCCTTGGAACTAATTTGTGCACAGGATCTTGAAGAATTTTATCTGACCTTATGTTTAATAGGGATCTAGTTTTGTGAACTTGAACATCACAGATAGGAAAATACTTGCTGGTCAAAAGGTAATGTAGAATACAGGTTTTACAGAAGGAATGTAGACCTTCTGTCATGATTGTGCCATCAGTAAAGCACCCTCCACAAAGCACACACATTAGGTGGGGAGTTAGCTCAGTGATCTTGATTCTGGTTGTTCAGTGCATTTCTGCTTGATAAAAGATCCTTTCAATAAAGGGCACCCTGGTTGTGAGAGATACAGAGGCTGCAAATAGAAGGGTTCTTCTAGGAGGTCATGTGCTTGGTGAGGATGGAGAGGGGTGCTTAGGTAAAAGGAATTAAAATGTGGGAAGCACAGTGCATCCCGGGTTGAGCGGGTGGTGTTTGGGGCATCAGCGAGGCTGTTGGCAGTGGCATGGTCTTTATAAGGATACTTTTAAAACTCTTCTATCTACCAAAAAGAAATCTATGTGTAATCTATGTGTGATACATGCTAAGTGCCTAATAAGTGTATTTTCAATAAATGAATGAAGAGCTAATAATCATGGAGATAATTAACTTTATAAAAAAAATTGTTCAGAATTGGGAAACATTCATTAGCTACTAATTTTCTATGATGCAGTTTTATTCATTAAAATTTTAAAACATGAGGGATATCTTTCTTATATGACCATGTTATTTTTTAAGAATATGAGAATGTTATTGTCATGATGAACCAGATAATTCTTGAGGACAAAATGGTATTTATTTGTTCAAGGCAACTAAAATTTTCTGACAGAGGGAAGATTTACTTGGAATAATAGAAAATAATTTTATTACAGGGTTGAAGAATCCAAAAAAGGTGATAAAAAGAGAAGCTACAAGGAAATCTCTAATGCAGTTCCTAGGAAACAAATTAAATTGGTATTTATTGACATTAAAATAAAGGAATGTAAGCTCAGTAATGGGAGGATGTAAAAAAAATCTAGCCAGAATTAGAGGATTATTCACATGAAGCAAAAAAATGTGTGCTATAGTCATAATTATAACCTAGAATGTAAAGTAGAATAACTAATATGTGATAAAAATATAAATTGATGATAAGCTAGAAAGAAAAATGAAAGTTTGGTGATATCATAATGTAAAAAGTTTAATAGCTATAAGGACATTGACAAACTAAAAATTGTAGCAGTCATAATATTAATTCCCTCAGCAATACTATTTTGAAAACCTGCCATGTGCTGACCCCTCTGTT
>NW_017732577.1:180939-198162 GCF_001890085.2 Hipposideros armiger | reverse complement strand
TGTGTGTGTGTGTGTGTGTGTCTGTGTTGATGGGTTGGTTGTTTTCTGGTCAATGAATTAACAAACAGACCAAGTTTGAAGTAGGCAAAATTTGTCTTTCTGTGTCACCTTGAAGGCCCCTTTCACCCTCTAAGGTATTCTCTTTTGGCTCTGGCATCTCCAGGTATAAAATTTTGTTAATAAACTAGATTCAAATCATTCCACCTCCCAAGTACCATTTGTACTCTAAAGGAAAACAAAAATTATCTATAATGATACAATTTTAGCATCTGTAGCAGATGAGAGAGAAATATACTGGGGGATGAGGGGAGTTAGTCTTCAACATATTCCATACTGTACCATGTTTCTTCCCTATGTAATGCAAACTTTCTATAATAAAAGCTTTAGTTCATTTAATTTATCACTTTACCATCTTAAAAGGAGTATCACATTGTTTTTATTAATCAAGGATTTTACTCTTGCAAAGCATTTTTACAGGCCTGATTTTATTTAAGCCTTAGTATAGCCATTGGTGGAGTTTTTGCTGTTACCCCCCAATTTTAGAGGTGGAGCTACTGAGATTCAGTGAGGAATTAAATGACTTTCCCAAGTTATACAACTAGTAAGTGATAAGTCCTGGCTTAATTCAAGCATTCGGTTTCTCACATGACTGCTTTTTCCACTATATTACCCTTTTTCACTATACTACTTCGTTCCTCACTCTCCTACAAGCTTCTCACCTAAGAGATGGCAGAGCCATCCACAGAGATGATAATTCAGTAGGTGTGGGCTCACTAATAGCCATTCTTTATATTTCAGGTATTTCAGATGTAGGCAGTTCAAGCCTTATAACTTGAGAAACACAGCTCTAGGAGTTACCTGGGTGATAATGCAAGTGAGACGCAGGGCTGAAGAAAGGTTAGCACTCCAATGAACCAGAGTCAGCCCAAGGTAAAAGCAGGTCTTAGATAAAACAGATCTGTATTCCTCCCACTGGTTCTTCTACCTCTAACCTATCGCCTGCTGCATTCCAGTCCTGGGGACATTACCGGGATAGCCACTCTTGCTCGGTAGCACCCAACCCAGCTTGGCCCTGCAGTGCTCTATGCTGTCCGCATAGAAATTCTTATTTCCCCAGGTTAGATGGAGGGCTAGCATTTAAATCTCAGTGTATTATCAGCCCGGTAGTTTGTATTAGGAAAGAAGCAGGAAGGTTTTTAGACCATAAAATGAATTTTATATTATGGAATTTGTAAGTAAAAAATAAGATTGTGGAATGAAAGCAATCAGGGGGGCAAAGAAACCTTTAAGTCATTCCAAAATTATTGCACAAAAATAGTCACATATTCTGAGAATACATAGGGAATACATGCTACTCTAGCATTGCTGAATGGCTATTGCTTTACAATCTTATTATTTTCTAGTGCTGGGTTCTGTTTGTGTTATAGAATCGCGTGTTACAAAGCACTTCTATAAACAATGATGATTTCTGATTTAAAGGTTAGTACCTTTATTTGGAAGTTTTAACAAATGGAATGAATGACCAGTCTATGTGCCATAATAGTAAAGAGTGCCAGCTTTGAAGGCAGCCTGATTCAAATATCATGCCATCACATAGTAGCTGGGTGACAATCTTACCTTTGAGACTTTGAGCCCCATGTGTAAAATGAGGATAAACATACTCGACTTGGCGGGAAATGAAACTAAATAAGTCTTCAATAAAGAGGGATTATTATTGAAGGTCAGTACAGTTGATTCTCATTCAGGATAGTTTTATTTTATACAGTTGCTGTGAACAATAAATGAACAAATACTGAACCATGGTTCCTAGGTGAAATAGAGGGTTAAGATTCTGTGAGCTTCCAGACATATTTTTGTCAACTGATCCACATATAATCTTGTTTTATGTGTATTTTGTTTAAAGACACTTCATGTCAAATACATGGTTTATTCATTAACATTGAACTCACAGACAACAGCTCTATAACTCATGTCTAAATGATGCATATCTAGCACATATTTTCTCTGTAAGGCATATGACAGGCTACCTGCCCTTTGGAACACTAGACAGCACTTTAGTACTTCTGCTTGGGTGCCATTTTAAACATAGAAATGGCGAATGAACAATATAAATGTGCAAAAAATGTGGCCTTAAATAGACCCAGAGAAGAATAGTTCCTTACAACATGAAAGCTCAAACAAGATGGTAGAGTGTTGCCTTGCTGGACCTCAGCTGGGAACAAGCACCTCTGGTGACTCAAATGTTTTGCACATGTCTGCAAATGACCACAGAAGTGCAGCAAGTATCAATGTTGAGTTAGAAATAAATCTAACAACTAGGCAAATTTAATAAGATGGAATCCAGGAATACTGAAGATAGACTATATATGGTTGTAGTTAAAGGCTTGTAGTCACCATCTGTGTAGTCTTGGGCAAGTGATTTGTCTTCTCTCAGTTCAGTTTCCTCACCTATGAAGTAAAAATTGTAATAGGTCCAACCTCTTGTATATATGATGAAAAATTAAATGAGAAACTGCATGTCAAGTGTTTATCTGGCATGTAATAAATGATCAAAATATAAATTACTAATGCAAGGATGAATAAATACGGTAGCATGAACTAACTTTAACATATGTGAAATTTTCTTACTAACACTTCTCCAAATGTTAGAGGGGAAAGATTTGTCTGAATAATTTACTTTTGCTCCTTATTTTCTGTGTATGAGCAGAACGAATTTTAGTGACAGATATAAAGAGTTTTTTATTCTAATATAAAAATGATTTGGGTGAAGTATTATAAATCAATAATGTCATTTTGAGGGGCTTAACTAAAGTATGCAGGTGCTAAGTTTTAAATGGGGTCGTGTGCTAGAATTTCAATGAATGCAAATGGAATAGAAAGTTGAACTACAAGTACTAATTTTATTTGCCTAGATTAAGCCAGAAAAAATGAGCTCATGTCTCTAAGGATCTGATCTCAATGCTGAAAGATAAATGCACAGAAACAGTCACATGACCTAAAATTGACCCTTTTTTTTTTTAATGTTTTAAATAGTTCCTATGTAAAAAGAAATACTAGCTTTTGCTGGAAATTTGAATAAGGTATTTTCAAACTTTACCATCCATCTGTATACTGTCTGTGATAACAAAAGAGAAAAAGTGAAAAACTGCATTGTTAATTAATAACCCAGGAATTATTGCTCAAAAAGAGTGCCTTCTTAATTTGTTGAAAGGATACTTGAATTATGTCTCCCTTTATTTCAATAAGGTATATTCAATACTCAAAATTTCACCAGATAGTGCAGAACAGAATAATGAATGATGAAAATTGATAAGATAAAAAAGAGACCCAATGAGTCAGGTTTTCTTCATGTGGTACATTACGATTACAGACTACTGGATAAAGGTGAAAGGACAAACATTTCAGATTAAATACATTTCATTCAATTAAAAATGTTACTGAAATTAGAGAAAAATATACTAAATAGGTGTTGTTCTCCACCAATCTGGATTGCTTTGAGAATCTAAAAAAAATAAAATAAAATAACAACAATAAAACCTAAAGAACTTTCTCCCCAGAGAAGTTCACAGTATATACACACACTTTTAAAACACATGCATTTTTTTTACAATTTAGTGGTTTTGAGGATGTACCCCAAGTTAATAATCTTCTCTGAAGATGTGGGGGAAAAGTTACTCTTAGTTATATATAACTGATTTTCACAAATGAAGCTTTTGAAAATAATAAAAATAATGTAAATGATTTTTAGGAAATTAAAGTATGTATTTACAGTTCTGTAGCTTTTTGGTGACTTCACCTCTCCAACCCTCTTCCTTAGATATTAACTGAAAATGCTCCTTAGAAACAACAAAGCAACTTCTACCTTTTTTGGCCTTTTTGGACTGATAGGACCTTGTGAATTTTCATTAACTTGGTATGGATGCTATATGGACTTGTCCAGTGGAAATCTATATGTCCCCTTGATTTCAATAAGGAAGGCAAAGAGGGTGAATGAACTGTGAGGCAAAATAACTCTAAAAGAAATAGGAAAACATCATTCTATTCTGAGACGTTTGATGGGCACTATTTAAAGAAATTATTCACTTCTTCCATAAGGCCATGGCCTGAAGCTAAGTAATATCATTTGGATCTACAAGTGTCCTGTATTTTCACAACCTCCATTCTTGCATATTTCACAGTTCATTATGCTCCATAGACACATCATGGGGATTCATTTCAATCACATTGCAAAAGCATTCAAAGACTGGAAGCAATTCACTTTTCAAAGATCCAGTGGTCAAATCACTTGGCTTTAATAGAAATATACAATTATGGGTGATAATGCCATCTAACACATCATGATCCAGAGGTTCAATCTGACATCCTTTGGTGCTTATCTTTGGCATGGTCCAGAAGCTGGACCTGATGCCAAGCTTGGTCATGCAGAGAATGTAAATTTAAAGAGCCATTTTTATTTATAACAAACAGACCCAGCTGGGAACACAGCTGCTAAACGGGAAGACAAAGCAAAATTTCCTGCTACCTGGAAGGTCTAATTATAACACCACCTAGACAAGCTTTTGAAATCCATAAATGAGCTAGCACTCCCTCAATGTGGGCTTAACTAAAAAAGAAGAAAAAAATGTAAAATTATCTTAATCGCATGTTATAGAAGTAATCAGGAGTATTTTATAATGCCCTAAAACCTAAATGTCTTAATTGAAGCTGCCTTTGATTTCTAACATAGTTTTTGGCATCTCTATATGCAGGTTTAAAATCTAACGTTTGGAATAATCCAGACAAAAAGAAATGTGATTGATAGCATTTTTGTACTTCCAAACCAGTGTCCTTCACTAAAGAATAAACAAGAAGAGATCAGCGAGTACAGTGCATAAAAACAAAATCAAGAAATTTGAATATAACAGCAAAGGTTCTCAATAGCTAAGGGAGATAAATGCATTTACATATAAACTGCCTGTGGCAGTCCCTAACATTTTAGCAAATTATGACAGAAAATTTCATGGTCACTGTGGTATGTTGTTCTTGGTTGTCTTTTTTTTTTTTTAATTGACCTTGAAAAATAAAGTGACCTCTGTTCTACATGATTTAATTCAACACCTTAGCTACCCAGTATCTATTCATTGTGCATTAGAAACCCACACAACCTGGGACCCTCTCAGACTGTAGAGAGGTCCTAAATGAGGAAGAACTGCAGAGTATTTTATCTCTTCCCCTCATTATCTCTATCAGTCTTGTAAACTTTCTGAAACACATCCAGAACTCCTAAGATAGATGTATAACACATATGAAGCACCTGGCCACTATTTACTATCTAATAAATGATAAAATTCTAAACAATTCCACGTCTTGCTCTCTGTGTTCAATATTAGTACATCACAGTAAACAGGTAGGTGTTTCACAGACGACTTGGATTTGATTTTGGACTCACTTCATTTTATGATTTATCCCATGCTAGGTAATCCATGAAGACTCATCTAGTCCATAACTAAGCCCTAGCAACAATTATGATGACTGAACTTAAGAAATCATAGTTTTTAAGAGTGTAAATTGAATTTGAGGTTTTAATTATTAATTTATATTACTCTCTTTCTGCTTATCTAATACTTTACTTCTTTGCATGGAAAAAGACTTTATTTTATCACTAAATTCTCATAACATTTTTTTTAATGAAAATGAATGTAGTAAGATTGGGTCTGAATTTTATCTAACAAATATTTGAGAAAATCAGGTAATTCAAAGAAAAACATAGAAATCAAACCTGTACAAACTTTCTTCCAACTATACAGCATTTTCTCACAATGTCATCCATAATTCCTCCCTCTTTCACTTTTCCATATTTATATGTAGACTTGACGCCTTTGCAATTGAGGCCATAATCGTGTGTTTAAATAACTCTTCCTGCTTTATACTGAAGATTAGCGTTCAAAGGCTTCCTCCAACAAAGTAATGTAAGCATTAGTAAATTATGTGCTTCCAAAAGACCCTAAAAGAATGAGCACACATGTGGTGCTCTTCAAAGGAACTTCCTCAGGAAAGTAATGAAGGCTTGACAGGACAGAAAGAAGGAGAAGGGAATAATGTTGTTAATGGTTAGAATTTATGAAGTTCTTATTGTTCGGCACTATTCTAACTGATGTTATATTCATTTTCTCATGCAATCCTCACAACAACCTTATGAGGTATGATTTTTCAGCAAAGGAAATGGGGTGGAACTAAAATTGAATTTATCTACTAAATTTGCTACTAGGTTTTTTTCTGGAATTATTTATCCTGGGGTTCTTTTTAGTAGGGTTTCATGTTGGCTCAGGAAGACGAGACTTTAAAACAGGGGTTATTCACCTCAGAATTTTCTGGCGAGGGATCTGTGATAGGACTCAGTGCATTAATGAATCCAGTAGAATGTTGTCCAAAGTAGTGTGAGTGAATGCATACATGGATTTTTCTGACAATCATATCTTTAGCTTTTATGAGATTCACAGAAAAATCCCAGAACAACAAAACCACCAACAACCAGGAGTTTAAGAAATAAATGTTTTAACAGATGACATCAGCAAAAATGGTAAAGTGAGGATATCTGAAAATTTCCCCCTCTAAAAGCAATAAAGTAACAAAAAAATTATCAGATTCAATTTTTTACAGCTCTAGAAATTAATCAAAAACTTGTAACAATCCAGAGAAAGGGAACATTTATTAGAGAAAAGCAACCAAGTCTCAGTAAGAACAGTGAGATTTGTGTCATTTTTCACTTACTCTAGTCCCACCTCCCTGTATCCATGGACCGGCATTGCAACAGCCTTAAGAGTAACAAACTATGGAGTCCAGAAAACAGTACCCGGATTTATTTGAAGTGCTTGAAAGAAAAATAACTGTCAAAGTAATCTTTCAAAAAAGAAAGAGAAATTAAGATATTTCTAGATTTTAATAAATTAAATCATTTTTATTTGATGTGCTTTATAAGAAATAATAAAGGGAGTCCTTCAAACTAAAATGAAAAGACATTAAACAGTAACTCACATCCAAATGAAGAAATAGAAAGTACCAATAAAGCTAACTATATAGCACTACACAGATAAATAGAAAAAAGAGTATTAATGTATTTTTTATTTTTGTCCTATATTATTTAAAATTCAATTGCATAATGCAATCATTATATTAATGGGCCTATAATTTATTAAGATATAATTTGTGAAAGTAGCAGCATAAAGGAGGCAGCACCCAGTTATACAGGAGCAGAGTTTTCATATATTATTCATGTTGAGTTGCTATTAATTGGGACTAGATTGTTATAAATAAAGTGGTTAATGGTAATTCCCAGGACAACTACTAAGAAAATAATTCAAAAACTAAAGTAGTAAGAGAAGTGACAGGGCACTTAAAATGATAATAGTGGAAGTATCTATTGAACACCAAAAAAAGGGTCAGTAATAGAAGAATTGAGAAATAAAAAATACATAGAACATATAGAAAACAAATGGTAAAATAGAATGCATAAATCTTACCTAATCAGTAATTGCATTAAATGTAAATAGATTAAACTACCCAATAAAAAGGTAGAGATTGGCATAATGGGAAAAGAACACCACATGATTCAACTATATACTGTATAAAATAAAAACACTAGATTCAAGGCAAAATATTGAAAATGTAATGATGGGAAAATATATTCCATGCAATAATAATCAAAAGAGAGCTAGAGTACTTATACTAATATCAGGCAAAATAGACTTTAAGACAAGAGTTATTAGTAGAGATAAAGAAGGACATTTATAATGATAAAATGGTCAATCTATGAATAATTTATACCGGTTACAAACACATATGCACCTAACAATAGATTCCTAATATACATGAAGCAAAAATTGACAGAATTGAAAGGGAGCACAAACGATTCAAAATAACAGTTGGAGGGCTGGCCAAGTGGCGAGATGGTTAAGAACTGGCTTGGGACGCCAGAGGGCCCCGGTTCTGATCCCACATATGAGGCCAGTGACACTGCCCTCCACAGCTAAGATGCTGAACAACAGCTCAACCTGGAGTTGGGCTGCTGTGAGTCGCCGGCGGAGGTGTAGGCTGCAGACTCTGCTGCAGTGGGTTGCTGGGGGCTACCGTGTGTAGCCAGCAGCCAGTGTGAGCAGCCAGCAGCCACCGTGAGCGGCTGTCCAGAAGCCAGCGACTGATCTGCCTCGCCCAGGAAGAGCGCAATGATGGTGCCAACTTGGGCCAATGAAGCAATGTCCTCCACAACTAGACTGAAGACCAAAACGACAGCAACTTGTCTGTTCCCCTTCCCCAATTCCCCAGCACTGTTCCCATACCCACAATTCCCCAATAAAAAAAAAAATCTTAAAAAAAATAAAATAAAATAACAGTTGGAGATTTTGATACCCCACTTTCAATAATTGATAGAGCAACTAGACAAAAGATTATAAAAGAAGTAGAATATTTAAACAGCGCAATAAACCAAACTAGACCTAAAAAACAAATATAGAATACATAACCAACAACTTCAGAATACACATTCTTCTCAATAAACATGTTCATAGCAGCATTAATCAGTAGCCAAAATATGGATGTAACCTAAATGTCCATCAACTGATGTACGGATAAACAAAGTATCTATATATAAACAATGGAATATTATTCATCAATATAAAGAAAGGAAGTACTACATCAAACTAAAAAGTTTTTTTCACAGCAAAGGAGATCATCAGCAAAACAAAAAGATATCCTAATGAACGGAAGAAGATATTTGCCAATGTTATATCTGATAAGGGGTTAATATCCAAAATTTATTTTAAAAACTCATACAACTAAACACCAAAAAAAAAAAAAAAGAAAAAAAACAAACAACCCAGTTAAAAAATGGGCAGAGGACATGAAAAGACATTTCTCTAAAGAGGACATACAGATGGCCAATAGGCATATGAAAAGATGCACAATACCACTAATCATTAGAGAAATGCAAATAAAAACTACAGTGAGATATTAGCTCACTCCATTCAGAATGACCATCATCAATAAATCAAAAAACAACAAATGTTGGTGAGGATGTGGGGAAAATGGATCCCTTGTGCACTGTTGGTGGGATTGCAAATTGGTGCAGCCACTATGAAAAACATTATGGAAGTTCCTCAAAAAATTAAAAATAGAACTACCTTATGACCCAGCAGTTCCACTCCTAGGTATTTATCCAAAAAAATCCAAAACACTAATTCAAAAAAAATATATGCACCCCTTTGTTTATTGTAGTGCTATTCACAATACCCAAATATGGAAACAACTGAAATGTCTATCAATAGACAACTGGATAAAGAAATCGTGGTACATTTATACAATGAAGTATTACTCTGCTATAAAAAAAAGAATGAAATCTTACCATGTGTAACAACACGGATGGACCTAGAATATTATGCTAAGTGGAATAAGTCAGACTGAGAAAAACAAATACCATATGATCTCACTTCTAAGTGGAATCTAGGGCTGGCCAAGTGGCACATTGGTTAGGAGTTGGCTTGGAACGCCAGCTCTAAGCAGCAGGGCCCCAGTTTGGATCCCACATGAGGGCCAGTGATGCTGCACCCTCTACAGCTAAGATGGTGAACAACAGCTCTACCTGGAGCTGGGCTACCGTGAGTCGCCGGTGACGGTGTAGGCTGCAGTGGGGCTGGCCGGCAGCAGGCGTGAGCTTTCATGAGCTGCCATGAGTGGCCGTCCAATGGCAGGTGAGCAACTGCCTCACCCAGGAAGAGCACAATGATGGTGCCAACATGGGCCAGTGAAGCACCGTCCTCCACAACTAGACTGAAGAACCAAAGGACAGCAACTTGTCTGTTCCCCTTCCCTGATTCTCCAGTAAAATCTTTAAAAAAATAAAAGTAAAAGTAAAATAATTGGAATCTCATGAACAGAATAAATGAGCAAGCAAAACACAAATAGACTCTGAGATACAGAGAAAAAAACTGATGGTTTCTAGATAGAAGGGGGATAGGGATGGGGGAGAAGGTAAAGGGAAATTAATAGTCACAAAATAGTGACAAGGATGTGAAATATAGTATAGAGAACATAATCAATAATGTTGTAAAGATCATGTAGGTACCAGATGGGTACTGGACTTACCAGGGGGATCACTTCATAGACTGTGTAGATTTCTGACCACTGTGCTGTACACCTGAAGCTGAAGTAGAATAATATTGAATGTCAACTATAATTAAATATATATGTATATAAATAGATAGATGATAGATAGATAGATAATAGATAGACAGATAGTCACGGGATGTGAAGTACAGCATGGGGAATATAGTTAATGGTATTGTAGCAGCTATATATGATGTCAGAGGGATAGTAGACTTGGGGGGGAAGTTATCACTTTGTGAGGGGTGTAAATGTCTGATCATTATGTTGTTGTGTACACCTGAAACTAATATAATAAAAAAAGATCTTAAAAAAAGAGAAATGAAGTACTGATACATATGACAACATAGATAAACCTCGAGAAATGTATGCTTAGTGAAAGAAGCCAGACATAGATGATTTTATTTATATGAAATTTCCAGAATAGGCAAATCCATAGACATGGAAATAGATTAGTCATTATCAGAGCGTGGGAGGGCCAACAGGGTTTCTTACTGGGGCGATGAAAATGTTCTGGAATTAGACAGTGGTGTTGGTTGCACAACTTGTGACTATACTAAAATAACCCCACTGAATTGTACATAATAAAGGGATGAATTTTATGGTATGTGAATTTATATTTTTATTTTTAAAGGTAAGAACGAGTGTTCTAGAATTAATTTATCATCTGGAATTCGACTCAGTAGCACCACAGCCAATGTGTGCTCTAGTGCTTGACAGCTTTTCAGATCCCAAAATATGTCAGCTGGCTTTAGAGAGGGTCATAACCCTCTAGTGACTCACTAGGAGTTCCCAAATGCCCACCACCTAAAATAAATCAACATTATTCAAAATATTTGTTAATGTGAACATGAAGTCATAGTTAAAGAGAGAGCAAATTAGTACTCATGATATTAGGATTATAAGCCATATAAAAAGTGACCACTCTGAGTTTTAAAGATTATATAATATTGAATTTAATTTTCTATAAAATGTATATATTTCATTTATAAAGCTACATTGATTAGTATCATTCTTTCTTACTCGAGCTTTCATAAAAGAATAAAACAGGAGGCAGAAAATATATAGAATGAATTAAGAAAATCAGAGTGCTTAAATATTAGCTCTATAACATTATGTTATTTAACTTCTCTTAGAATCAGATTCTCTGTAAATTGCTCTATTCTCAAGTGTTTTATTGGGATCAGATCAGGTAATATATGTGAATGTCCTTTGTAAAATGGAATGCTAACGTGTTTTCAACATTATTATGGTATCATACTTAGAGTTTATTGATAAACCAACATTCACGTCACCCTCATTGATGGGTCAAGTATATTACAGGTCTCTCTGCCTTAGATATTTATAAATAAAATACGAAACATGATTCCAAGTCTTAATGTATTTTTTCTTTCTTTTTTTACTAGTTTCAGGTATACAAAGCAATGTAATAGTTAGACATTTACACCCCTCACAAAGTGATAGACACCCCCAATCTACTGCCTCTCTGACATTGTATATAGCTGTTACAATACCACTGACTACTTTCCTTATGTCATACTCCATATCCTGTGACTATACATATACATATATATATATATATATGTATATACACATATACATATATATATATATATATTTAATTATAGTTGACATTTATTATTATTCTACTTCAGCTTCAGTTGTATAGTACTTTGGCCAGGCATCTACACAGTCTATGAAGTGATCTCTCTGATGAGTTCAGTGCCCATCCGGCACCTTACATAATCTTTACAACATTGTTGTTTATATTACCCATACTGTATTTCACATCCCTGTAACTATATTGTGACTACTAATTTGCACTTTCTAATCTCTTCACCTTCTACTCCATCCCTACCCCCTTCCATCTAGCAACCAACAGTTTTTAATTTTTTTCCCCTATATTTCTGAGTCTATTTGTGTTTTATTTGCTCATTTATTCTGTTCTTAGATTCCACACATAAGAGAGAACATATGGTATTTGTCTTAGCCTGACTTATTTCACTTCGCATAATATCCTCTAGGTCCATCTATGTTGTTGCAAATGGTAAGATTTCGTTCTTTTTTATGGCCAAGTAATACTCTATTGTAAAAATATACTGCAGTTTCTTTATCCAATCACAAGTCTTAAGGTATTTTTAGTTTGACAAACAAGTATTGTTATAATATTGTTTATGAATGTGAATATTAAATTTTGCATTCTTATTAGCCCTTTATATTTATTGGAATTGAGGAAGGACTATTGCTACTTTGAATCCTATTGTTGTAAACTAGAAATTTGATCCCTGTAAAGATTTTGTGAAACACTTCTAAATATGTATTGATGAAGATGTGAATAAACTCATAATTCTGGCTTCAACCAGACAGAAAAAAATCATTAAGAAAAAAATCATTAAATAATAAAAATTCAGGCAGGGAAAATATTTTTGGATTAAAATAACTTATATTCTTATCTATTACAATTCCATCTCTTTTTTGTCTTGGGGGGGAAAGGGGAAAGGAATCACAGGGGAAAAAAGAAAATGTTTACTTGACACACTGAAATAGTTAGATTACGGGAAGCTTAAGAACAGAGCTATAGAACCTACCTCAACATGCTCAAAGAAATCTGGAAAACAGGCTCCTGTGGCCACAAAATACCCAGGGAGTCAGGATGTTTTTATTGGGGACTGCTGCCAATTCTCCTGCCCTCCATAATTCAGCCAGTGCCATTGGTTGCTTGGTTCCTACTATGGCTTCTACTATAGTGAGGGCCCAAATCCGCTCCACATGTTTTGGCTCTTGCCTTATAAGAACACTAGGGAAGCCTAGAAGTAGAACCAGAAAATTGATAGACTCGCCAGGGACACTGCTGTGATGCTCACGGCAAAAATGATTAAAGGTTGGGGTTGGGAGTCTGAACAATACAAATCCCTATTTTGACGCGGTGTAGTAGCTTGTGACCTTGGGCAAGTTACTTTATCTACGTCTCAAATTTCTCACCTGCAAAACATGGAAAGGATCTTTCTCATGGTGTTTTTGTAAGGGTTGTATAATAATATATACAAATTGTTTAGCAAAAATGGCTGCTAATAATAAGTGTTCAAGAATTGTTTGTAACTTTTATTATCACTAATGGAAAAGGACAGTAAAAGCAAAATAGAGAAAATAGATGATGGTAACCCTTTTATTAATTATGACTGATTAATTATTTTTAAAACACTGCTTTCAGTTTCTTCAAAATAAAAATAAACAGAATTATGACAATATGGATTTACTATTTCCACTATGTGAGATGTTGCTGTTTGAAAAGCTTGCAATTTGTTTTTCAAGTTTTTAAACCTCATCCTGATCTCCCAATAAAATACCCCCATAGCCGCGGGGTGCTAGTTTCTGGAAGGAGCTCTCAGATGGACTAGCTAAGCCTTGGACTGGCTGTCCTGGAGCCGCAGCAGCTGAGTTGGGTCCATGGTGGAATTCCCTGTGCAGTTTTCTAGAAAGCACATTACATACAGTTTGAGTTTGTCCTTATTGATACATCCCTGAAGTCACCAAACAAATACATACTCGTATGCCTAAAGCCATCAATAATACCGGACTTCAGAGGAAAACTAAGATATTTTGAAATGAAATGAATGTAAGAGGTCAGTTTGTGAGTGTACTATTTTGTTTGGTGGAAGGACAAAGCTTGACTTCTAGCTGTAAACAAAGTCAGCGAGAGTTGGAGGTGGCTCCAAAAAAATGGAGGGGCTGGAAAGGTTCTAAGAACCCTCCTTCGGGACATGTACCTACCACCTCTATAGTCTTTGAAAAATCAGTACCTGAGCTAAGGAAGAAAATTTTAAATCGGCCTACTGAAATTGTTAGATTACAGGAAGATTAAGAATGTAGTTATAGGAACTACCTCCAAATGCTCAAAGAAATCTGGAAAACAAGCTTCCGTGGCAGGAGAATAACCACTGAGTAAACAGTCACTAAGTACTGTTAATTCTTCTGCTCTCCATAACTCGGTTACTGCCACTGACGGGTGAACTAATGAGTTTTCAATCCCATAATCTAGTGAATCACAGTGCAGCCTTTGACCAGTAATGTAATATTACCTGGGAGCTTTTGAGAAATACAAATCCTCAAGCCCCACCCCACATCCACCAATTTAGAAAACTGTGTCCTAACAGAACCTTCTAGGCAATTCTGAAGCACCCTCAAGTGAACCACTGATATGACGTAGAGTAACAGTGGGTTATGAAGGGTTGTGAGAATGACCAGGAAGACCTCCAAGTCAGGTTCCCAAGAATCCGAGCAACAAAATGTGACAGAGGTAGCATTTACAGTGGAATTTAATGGGAAAGTTAGGAAAAACTATAGTTCAAACTGAGACCCTAGAAGATGATGTGTGACCTTTTTGGGAGTAATATGTTTGACATTTTGCTTGAAGACGTCACTAGTTAATTTGTTACTGATTTAAGTTGGGGTCTGTATTAGAAAGAATATAAATGCTGGAAGAATTCTTGCAGAGGCTCTGTCTTTCTAGAAACAACAGATAAGATTCTAGACAGAAACAAAATCTGGGAAGAAAATCAGACAGTCAACGAAATTCAAAGATGGTGAAGGAGAACTAAAACTGGAGTCTGGAGTTATAAAAGTAGAATAATGTGATAAAAAGAAAAACAACTCAGGACTATGTTCGTTTAATAGATGTTATGACCTCTTCTCAAACAGGATAAATCCAGACTTCCTGATCCCACATCTTATATAACAATAAAGAGGATTCATATACACAATCAACTATAATGAATTCTTTTAATAATCCTGAGAGGAAGACATGGGATGCTAAGAGGCATGCAAGCCAGCAGATGTGGTTGAGAATCGGGGATGCTGCCTTCTAATTGTGATGAGAGATCTATGGAAAGACTGCCAACACTCAGCTCTCCTGACCATTCTCTGCTTCTTTCAGTTCAAGAAGGGTAGATAACTCAGGAAAAATAAACATGAACTATATCCCTATTGATATTGAAACGCTTGATAAGAAAGAGACTAAGATGAGAGTTTTTTCTCTTCTTTTCAATTGGGGACTGTAAATTTGGCAGAAGGTATGAAGAGAAAATTAAGAACTTCTCAAAGATAGTATTTGGTTTTCTGATTTTGACTAATATAAAAAATAATTAGATGGTAAATCATGATCTCATGAAGATTGATTACAACAGTTTCACCTAGGGCATTATAATTTGATCCAGCAGATTCCAAACAAAGTCAGAGAGGGGAAAAGAAGTTCCAAATAAACTTTCAAATAAGTAGATAAAAATGTGTAGTGAAAAATAGATGTGATTATAGAAAAAGGAAAAAACAATAGTTGCAATGACCAAAAGTCCTTAAAAAAAAGAGGAAAGAGGAAAAAATATTAATAAAGCTTCAGATGTCTTTATTTATCATGCATTTTAATTAAAACATGTAACTCTGGCTATTTCACCAGGTCCTGGTGGTGGAACACATGGTTGCCAGAGAAATGGAAAGACACAAGGTCAGGCAATTAAGTTCACGAACTCATCCTAGAAAAAGTGCTACATACCTCATTGCTGAATATCACTATGGTCACCTTTGAAGTACTCCCCTTGGGAAGCTATGCACCGATGCCAGCACCTAGTCCACCCTTCAAAGCAAATTTGGAACCCTTTTTCTGGAATGACCATCGGACCTGTCATCGTATTAACCTTGATGTCCTGAATGTCATCCAAATGCCTTTCTTTCAATATAGCCTTTATCTTCAAGTAAAGAAAGAAATCATTAGGGGCCAGATCAGGTGAGTAGGGAGGCTGTTCCAATACAGTTATTTGTTTACTGGCTAAAACCCTCACAGACAGTGCTGTGTGAGAGGGTGCATTGTGGTGATGCAAGAGCCATGAATTGTTGGCAAAAAGTTCAGGTTGGCTAACTTTTTCATGCAGCCTTTTCAGCACTTCCAAATAATACACTTGGTTAACTGTTTGTCCAGTGGGTACAAATTCATAATGAATAATCCCTCTGATATCAAAAAAAGGTAGCAACATCATTGCAACAAGTTCATGAATGTAATTGTCAAACCTCATATACATATTTGCATAGTAAGATACAGAACTATGTGCCAAGAAAATACTTATATAAAGATCCACAAAACTGAGGATATATAGGAGATTGAGAGTAGATGGATGAGGGTGAAAGGAAAGAAACAGCAAATCATTATGGTCAGCTGATAAAATATTGCTAAAAATGTTATTTCACAGGAGACAGAATTACATAGTTTTAAGTTTAGAAAACATTTTCACGAGAGTTAAGTTCAATTACCTCCCATCAAATTTAAATCCAGGAAAACGAAGACATTGCAGAGGTTGCAGAGTTAATTATACATGAGACAGAAGTAAAACACAGGTCCCATTTCATTCACTGAAATATTTACAGAATTCCCTGTATGTGCCAGACAATGTTCTTGGCACTTGAGACACATTAATGAAGAAACAGACAAAAATCTCTGCATTCAAAGCTCCTATATTCCTATATCAGGGGAAAAGAGACAATAAATAACATAAAAAGTAAGTAGACTATCAAATCAAGCACTGTGTAATACAGTAGCCACTGGTCACATGTGGCTATTTACATTTAAATTAATTAAAAGTAAAATTCAGTTCCTCAGTTACACTAGCCATATTTTAATTGCTCTATAGCCACATGTGACTAATGGGTATCACATTGAACAGAGCAGAACTAATATGTTAAAGGTAATAAATGGAATAGTAAGACTGTATCAATATAATAGTTATCTGTTGCTATATAATAGGTTACCTCAAAACCTAGCAGTTTAAAATGACAAACAGAGTATCTCACAGTTTCAGAAGGTCAGCAGTCTGGGAGTGGCTTTCCTGGATGGTTCTTGCTCAGGGTCTCTTGTGAGGTTGTACTAAGCTAGTCAGCCAGGACTCTAGTCAACTGAAACCCATTCCCACAGCTGTTGAAAGGCGTTTTCATTACCTTACCATCTGAGTCTCTTTGTAGGGCTGCTCACACACACAGCAGCTGACATCACCATGAGCGAATGATCAGAAAGAGAGAGGAGAGGGAGGGAGGGAGAGAGAGGGAGAG
>NW_017732577.1:174347-180924 GCF_001890085.2 Hipposideros armiger | reverse complement strand
AGAGAGAGAGAGAGAGAGAGAGAGAGAGAGAGAGAGAGAGAGAGAGAGAGAGAGACCAAGACAGAAACGACAGTCTTTTGACAGCCCATCACTTCTGTCACATTCTATTGACTAAGTCCAGCCACACTCCAGGAAAAAGAATCAAGCTCTCCCTCTTGAGCAAAGGAGTATTAAAGAACATGTGGACAGATCTGTAAAACCATCCCAATGAGGGTGAGGGGAACTGAGTGCCAGGTGAAGGGGTTTGGGTGGAGGAGGAAGCTGGGTTCACTATTAGGGTAGTCAGAGGAGACCTCATCGAGAGATGAGAGTTGAACACAGACTTGAAGAAGGGAGAGAGGAGAGGTAACATTCAGAGTCCTTCCAACTACTGCCCATCATTCCCTGAGAAAACCACAAGAATATGGGCTCAAAAGCCCTGCTCTGGACTTAGGACAAATTCATAAGTAATAACTGGGCGGCAAGATGTCCTCACATGCTGCTTTGAAGTTTTTAATAACAAAATAAGGGACTACTGGGCATGGGAATATGAATTGCAGAAGTTTCAAAAATACAATGACTTCTGCTTGAGACTGCAAGTAAATAAAAATTAGTAGAGTGGAGAGTTCCTCAAAATATGGTTTTGAAGTCAGAATGACTTCAATTTTAAACATTAAAAATAATTTTTTACCTAAAATGGAGGCATAACTTCCCTTTGTTCTGAGTAGGGCCTTTTTGGTGGTTTCTTATTATTATGTATATGTATACATTATGCACTTGTGAGGCAAGCATCTGTGCATGTTTTTGGAGAGGACCTCAGTGCTGTAAAGAAGGCTAAATAGTTTCTGCCTGAGATGTTAGATGTTTCGTTTAATCCTGGGAATTAGGTACATTTACAGATCTATATCCCAGCTTTAGAGACACCTATCTATTTTTTTCTAAATATGGATTTAGATTGCCCTCTATCAGAAAGTTATTTTAAGAGATACCATTTTCTTGACAAAACATTTGCTCAGAGGAGATAAAAACAAAGAAGTAGAGCAAGAGGAGTATGCCTCTCTCTTCTTCCTTGCCCCTTATCCTGGAAGAAATCTTGTGAAAAAGGAAAGGTCTTGATGAAGCTTAATCTGAGTTAGGAAATCAAATAATCCAGACTCAGGAAATGTCTTCATAGGAATATATTTTTTAAGATAAGAGGCCAGAGTGTACCCCTGGGTATAGGAGCAGGGTCTTCCAAGAAGGAAATAGATGTTCCCATTGTCAGTTGACCTTGAAATGGATCAATCTGGAAACACAGAATGAGGTAGGCCTTGGACTTGTGGAGATGTTTCCTTCTTCTGCTGAGGACAGGGTTCAGTTCAGCCTGGACTCCAATATGGAGTCCAGGGTAATCTCAGGAGTGACAATGAGCTGACCCCTACCACGTGGAGGAGACAGGGAGTTGGCTTAAGGGGTTCTGAAGCCTGCAGGCTCTGAGAAACTTCTTGCAGCAATCAGAATTTTTTCTGTAACTGTTACATTCATTATATCTAAACTTTCAAGAGGCAGAAATAATACTTTTTAAAAGATTAGCCTGTTCACAATTCATTTATTATAAATACTAACTGAAGTGCCTACTTATATTATAGGGCATGCATTGTTTGAGGTACAAGAGGCACCACAATGAATAAAACAGGCAAAGGTTCTGCCTTTCCCAGTGGACAAGACAGAAAGGAATCAAATAAGCAGATTAATATATAATATGATGGCTGATAGCAACAAGTGCTATGAAGAAAAGTAACGTTGAGGTAGGGCAAGGGTATAACAAATGGAGGGATGCTATTTTGGGTAGGGTGGTGCTGTTGGTGAAGAAGAAACCTAAAGGAAGTGACTCAGCAAGCCATATGACTGTCAGAGGGAAAAGTGTTCCGTGAAGATGGAACAGCAATTGCAAAGGTCCTGAACAAGGTGTATGTGTGGCATGTCCATAGATGATTAAGGAAGCCCAGGTAATTGGAGCACAGGACAAAAGGAGCAGCATAGTAGAAAGACTGGAGACGTGGCTGGGGGTCAAGTCACACAGGGTCTTATAGGCCCAAGTCTGGAATTCAGAATCTATTCCATTGGGCAGGTTCAAGGAGGGCAGTAACAAGGTCAGATGTGTGTTGTGAGAGAATACTAAAGCTTCTGTATGAAGAACAGACTCTAAAGAGGGCAGAAATGAAAGGAGGGAGACCAGTCATTCTATTCTGTAGATAATCATATCTGCAAAGTCTATTTTGCATGTGGGTACATAGTCACAGCTTCTAGAGATTAGCCTACCACAGAGTTTTTAGTTAACTACAAATTTAAGAAAAGAAAATAATGTGGGAAAGGATCATATGCATAGACATGAATAATTCTGTTTTAAGGCCACAGATCTCTCATATAACCACACACTCTTTCTTAGTGTACAGCTCTAATATCAGATCAGTAAAAGCTCCTCTAATTAATTCATCCTTTTTGTTCATTACACTCCCCTCTCAGGAATTTGGCATTTGTTTCCAGATGGGCCTTGTCAACACCCAGATTGATAGTCTTAGGGCTACACTCTCCTCCATACTGACTCTGCTATTCAGGGTTGCCAGTCTCTGAGGTCCTATCGCTGTCAGGCACATGACATGAGAGATTAAAGGGTTGTTTTGTCATTGTTCCAAATTTTTGGAAGTCTTAGCTCTGTAGATCAGCCATCAAGCCCAATATGTTTAATTAGCTTCTCTCTCCCATAAGGCTCCTTCATTCTACCAAAAAGAATGTCTGCAAGCCATATTCTTTAAATGTACCACTTAGCTTAGCACACGTGAATTTGCAGTGGAGACATGTACATACAGCTGAGACATTCATTCGCTAGGATCAGTGGAAAGGAATCTGTTGTGAGCCTGGGGTTGGCAGGCAGAAAGAATTTTGATGGGCACACTTGGTCAGGTTAAGGGGAAAGAAATCTAACACCAAACATGGAGTCACAACAGTTGGGGTCATATTTAGGGAACAGCAAGAAACTCACCTACATTAGAGCCTTATCCACATTTTCAATGCTCCTGAGATGAAATTAGACAATATCATGTGTGAATCTTAGCTAATAGGTTGTGACTTTTGTCACTGTGGCTTTTGTATATTTATGAGTTCAACATATGCAAAACACAAAGCTGCTGAAATTATTCATTATGCAGAAAGAAGTATAATAAGATTATTGTTGGAAAACTTACCTGCTGTGCTTATAATGCTCTTGTTGACTACCCCTGGGAAGTTCATTATGATACATTGATTAAGTTTGGGAAGTCCCGTGCGTTACATGAGAAACACTGCTGAATACAGATATTCCCTACTTACTTTCATAAGGAAGTTTTTTTTTTTTGCCTATGCACTGGTAACCCATTCATTAAAGATAAGCCCATGGCTTGTACAAAGAAGGTATATTTTTCTTACATTCTCTTACATCATGTTTCTCCTCTCAGGTAACTTCTCTAAATTAAAAAAAACCAAAAAACAAACCAAAAGTTGTCAATTATAATTATACCTAATAAATCGTATTTCTCAAATGAGCCATTTAAAAGAAGCTTTTAAAAGGTGCCTGGTTTGTTAACATTAGTAACTGATTATCTGTGATTCTTGTCACATCCTATCTCTACCAGAAAGGATGAGGCACATGGGCCTAACCATTGTGAAATTAATTAATCAAGGAGGCCATTAGACTGAGATGGTTTTAGTGCCATGGCAGCCTACAGAGAAATAACCCAAAATCTAAGCCTGTAAATGCCTCAAGGCTACAAAATCAAAACTCTAAGGACAACCAGTCACAAAGAGCCAACTAGACTTTAAGCTATAGCCAATCAAATAATTCTCTTGCTTTGCTTCTGCACTTTTCTCTATATAAGCCGTTCCCCTGGCTTCTGTTGGAGGAACACTTGTAACCACTCCTAATTTGGCGCTGCCCTATTTGAATGGACTTTTGCTCAAATCAAACTCTTAAAATTTTTAATATGCTTCAGTTTATCTTTTAACAACACACTGGCTCATGCATTTGGTTTTGCCAATAAATTTCTAAAAATATTTACATTTCACAAAAATGTAGGCTGTCTTCTACTGGATAACAGGATGTAGCAAGAAGGAGCTAGAATTCCTGTAGCCCCAATTGGATGACACTGGGTGGCTCCCCAGTTTACACCAGGCTCTATGATTTCCTCCACTGGCTTCTGCCTGACCCTCTTCACTCCTGTATGTTTCCTTCCAGGCTTCCATACACAGTTGAGTTTGTTATTTGACGTATTTGTCTGATACTTACTTTAGAATTTTATTGTTGGACATTTTTGCAATTTAAGCCAAATCAAAATAAACGCCATATCCCTCATATTTTGCAAGAAAACAAGAGTCAAGTTAAGATAAATCCTTTGGCGATTCCTCAAAAAGTTGTAAGGACTATCCCTACCCTACTCCCTATGCAAATGCTTAGCTTAAACCTTCCTCTCAGACGTCTTACACAGTGGTAAGGAAATGTAAGAGGCAAGGTCTCTAACAGTGCATGTTTACTGGCTGATTGTATATAGTTGAAAAGAGAGAACAGTATGTCTTCTTCCACTCAATTTTGTAACACCACTGGCACACACACACACACACACACACACACACACAAAATCCAATGAAAACTAACAGTTTTTTGCTTTAAATAAAAAAGATAAAGAAAAGAAACCCACAAATTAAGAGACACTCCCCACCCCCAATAGTTTCATTTTTTTCTTAAAAAAATTTTTTTTCATTATTATAATGACGTGACTTTGGTGGTGGGAGTTAAGTAAATCTTAATTTGACTCTTGGCATTATAATTTACTTAAGATTTACTGAACCCTCTTTAAATTCAGTTGCCATTGGTAAAGTGGGGCGGATAATGCCTAAGCCATAGCTTTTGTGTTGCTATGAAATTTCCAGGAAACGTACATAAAACCTGAACATAGTGGAAGTGAATAATCAGTCCCATGTTATTATAATTTGAGTTAAATACCTGCATCTAACCTCTAACTTCTGTAGACAGAAACAGTTGCAAAAACGTGACTTAGACACGTTGCAGTGTTAACTGATAACTTCTGATTGTTAACCCCAACCTTATGTGAACCCAACCATCTGTTTTCTCTGCACCTGTGCCCATGAAGTGAGAACAACGAGGAAAAAAAACAACAAAAAAACAGCATCATGTAACTGGGCAGATTTCACTATATGTTTGGATTGCTACATTTAAATAGACACTGAACACTATCTTGTTACCACTCTCTTGTAATCCTACCATGTGTTTTCTCTTCGACTTGTTCTGCAGAGATTAGGTCATTAATTTCCAACTTTTAAAATCCTCATGTTTGTTTCCTCCTTGTTTATAGCCGATGTTCATGCTTTATGCTTTGTTGACAAAAGACAATTATTGTGCCAGAGCTGCTCATATTCCCTTCAATAAATCTACAAAACACATGCACTTTCCACCCTCCCTTTTTGCTCAGTGTAAAAAGTGTCATTTCTTCCATCACAGGCTCAGTTTGCTGTGTTGCTTCCTGGCCTTGCCCTACATTCTCAGGGACACTGATCCTTAGATATTCTCCTTATATTCTCATCATGAACTCTCCCTCTCCTCTAGATATAACCTTTATGCACACAAATAAACATCATTCATCTTAAACAACTTCTCTTTTGGTCCTGTATTCCCTTTCAGTTACTGCCTCTATCCTCTGTTCTTATTCCATCACAAATCACACTTCCTTCATGAGTTGTCTATGTGTTGGGTTCACCGCTTACCTCCCAGCCATTCTTCAGCCCATTCCCATCTGGCTTCTACCCCACTCAACTGAAATAGCCTTTACCAACCCAGCCAAAGACCTCCATTTGGCCTAATTCAAAGTTAATTTTATGTCTGTTTCTCAAATTTAACATGTATATGAATGACCTGGGGATTTTTTTTTAAATGCAGATTCAGATTCAGTAGATCTGAAATGGTACCCAAGATTCCACCTTGCCAATCAAGTCCCAGGTGATCTTAATGCTGCTCATCTGTGGACCAATCCTTGAGCAGCAAGTGCTGTCAGGCCTTGTGTTTTGGTTGTTTTTGTTTTTGTCTTTTGGGTTTTCTTCTTCCTGTTCCCTCATGCTTAAAAATTCTTCTTTCTTATGTTTTGCATGTGAGGTCCTACCTTTATGTTGCAGTTAAACATTGACCTCAAAAAGTCCTTACTAGACTACCCATCTTGAGTGGATGCTTGTTTTTGTTTTTGTTTTTTTTTCTAAATATATCACAAAATAGATAGATAGATGATAGATAGATAGATAGATAGATAGATGATAGATAGATAGATAGATGATAGATTTCAAAATAAAATCATTTTATTCTTTTATTATATGTTTTCTGTTTTTATTTTTTGTGGACTTCCCTACTAGCCTCCAGAGAATGGGGACCATGTCATCATTGTTCACCACTCTTAGAGTAAAGCTAAGCATATAGTAGGATTTTAATAAACATTGACTTAATGAATACCTGTATAGGTAATACTGCAAGATCATGCTTTTCAGGTTCCAAATGGAGTTTGAAAACCCTAAAAAGTGCATT
>NW_017732577.1:165690-167672 GCF_001890085.2 Hipposideros armiger | reverse complement strand
GCAGAGCTCTGCATCTGTGCAGCCACATCACAGCTGGAGAGGCAGAATAAGCACAGTGTTTCAGAGGACTGACCAAACACCTTTTAAGAAAGAGTACTGCATCACTGAAATGAATACGCAGCAGTCTTTTATATTTCACAGATCCTTGTGTTTTTTAGGTATCATGGAACAAGTAACTGTACAAACTCAGCAATTAAGAAGCAGAATAGGTGATGGTGGGACTAGTTGATTCCCTGTTCCCCCAGCCCCTGCCCCACCTGCTCCAGGGCACGGAACATTAAGCAAATAATACAATAATTATAATGGAGATGTCACCTTTTCTTTTGGAGTTTAAATAAAACTAGATTGAGTTCCTTTCCCTGTCTCCTGACCTGTCAAAGATTTCTATGAGTTTGGGAGCTTACATATTTATAATTATCTCTAGCTAAAAATTCCAATATTAATGGAAATCTTGAATCACTTCAAATCTCATCCTCTTGAAGCCATTCATTTCTCTCTGCTCTGTACCAGACTAAAGGGGGAAATCACCTATTTTCCTTGATTTGTCCTCCAAAACGTACATACCTGTATTTGTGTGATTAGCAGACTTCAGGGGAAGCTTGTAACAACAAAGTGGAATATATTGTACAGTGAAGTGACACATTTAAAATTTATTCATTCCACAAATACATAACGGGTACCTACTCTGTGCCAGCTACTGTTCTATGGCCTGAGACTGTAGCATTAAATAAAATCAATATCTCTGCTGTTGTGGAACTTAAATCCTTGTGGAAAGAGATAGAGGATAAAGAAATGCATGTATGTGTAATACACCAGCTGTATATAAAAAAGGAAAAAAAGAAAAATAAAGCATGGTGAGGAGGATGAGGGTGAGAAGGTGTATAAGGTTGTTTCANCTCTGGATACATTTAATTTCTTTCATCTCCTTTTTCTTCTTCTGTCCAGTCTTTTCCCAGAATCAATGAGTATGAGGGGATGGGAATAAAGTTTATCACAAAACCACTAGCAGCACACAGAAAAGTAATAAATTGAGTAATCCAGAAATGGGATAGTTTGTCCTTGACCAAAATTTCACTTACGTTACTAAAAAGGAGCAATATCGGGATCCAATGATGAGAAAGTTAATGATCGTTTTAATTGGAGATGCTCTCTCAATTTATTCAGGCTTTTAAGGGGTCTCAAAGTTCTGTCTCTGGAGGTTTTACTGAAGATTATTGAAAGACTCCAGGATGGAGAAGAGGAGATAAGGAGAAAGGGGGAGGAGGTGAGAAAGAACCGTGGGCAACTGAGGAGGGAAGTGTTTGCTGATCTTGGTACGTCTGGGGTCAGGGTGGCATCATAGGAATCTTGAATCTCTGCTCACATCATCTCTTACCCTGATACCATAACACAGGTGGCTTCTCCTGGCATCCCACCACCCCAGCCTAATGCACCAGCTAGAATGCCTCCTAGCCAGCTTTTTCCATCTATGGAAGCATGCTGTTTCTGATGAACATGTGACTGGGCCTAATTTTTGCTTAGATAAACAAAGCAGGAATCTGTAACCTACCATGATGTTTGCCAGCCTCTTGAGGGATAAATCAAGAAATAATGTTTTCTGGATAAATATCTAAGAGTGAAATTGCTGGGCCATAAGGTAATTCCATTTCCAGTTTTTTGAGATGCCTCCATACTGACTTCCGTAGTGGCTGCACCAATCTGCAGTCCCACCAACAGTGCACCAGAGTTCCCTTTTCTCCACAGCCTCATCAGCACTGTGGCTTGTTGATTTATTGATGATGGCCATTCTGACCAAGGTAAGGTGGTATCTCATTGTGGTTTTATTTGCATTTCCCTCATGATTAATGAGGTTGAACATTTTTTCTTATGCCTGTTGACCATCTGTATGTCCTCTTTAGAGAAATGCCTCTTCATATCCTCTGCCCATCTTTTAATTGGGTTGTTTTTTTTGGTGTTGAGTTGCATGAGTGTTTTATAAATTT
>NW_017732577.1:164349-165294 GCF_001890085.2 Hipposideros armiger | reverse complement strand
CACCAAGCCCATTGCTATACTAAGTTTCCTGCTCATACCTTCAAATATTTACCTCCTGTAACTCTTTCTCCAGTCTCACTATCCACTTGATGATGCTCTAAAGTCAAACCATAGTTAGTTGACTCTTCTTTGAAGACTTCCCAACTAACCCATCCCAGTGGCTTCTTCTTGCTTGAGAAGAAGCAAGTCTTTGTACTACACATGGGAATCGAATATATAATACCTTGAATAAGATCTTTTTAAGTATATTCGTTATCTCCTTCCCTAAGTGAATAGTAATTTCCTGGAGTTCAAGGACCGTACCATAATAACAATATTTAACTAAATACCAACCACATGACAGTGCTTTACATAAAGAGTTTGTAGTCTTCAAAACAATACTTCTTATAATTTTATTGTGCTAATTTTTTAAAGAAGGAAATTGTGGTCCAAGGTGTTACTTGCCCAAGACCACTGGCAAGAAGTGGGAGTGTGTGAGAACAAAACCAATGTCCCTTCCATTACGATGCCTTTTCCTATCACTCCATATCTCCTTTCTCTTACATATTGATCTCTAGCACCTAGTAAAACTCTCTCACCTTGTAAGGGTGCAATAACTGTTAGCAAAAATCCTGGCCCATATTCTCTCTGGAGCCTGAACCAGAAGGAGACTAAAATAACTAGACATTCTCATAGCCCATTTCTTTTTCTCAGAAGTATCTATGCTGAATAGTGTGTAACATCAAATACCCACTGATGTTTTTATCTTGTCTTTCCGTAATCTTGCAATTTAAACAGTGAAAGGAAACTCATAATACCTCTCCTTCGGAAAAAACATATAGTGAAATTGCTCACGAGTTTTCTCATTTTTATGGCAGTGTTTGGAGCATATTTATTGTTTGGTAAGACAGTAAAATCTTAGAGGAATTTAGGAATAAATATACAATAATCATTTTTTTCCCTTAG
>NW_017732577.1:162537-163389 GCF_001890085.2 Hipposideros armiger | reverse complement strand
AAACACTATGAAGTAAGGGGCATAATGAGAAAAAAATTATTTCTCCTCAGATGAGCAGGAATTCAATTTAGTCCCCAAAGTGGGGGATGGAGGTGGAAACAGGGATCACTGTGCTTTTTAATCCCTTCTGGGTGTTGTAAGGCTTTATTTAGTGGGACAGCTAAACCCTCACACTTCTCAGCAAACTCTGAGATTAAGGACATGGTTGGGAAATATATTCCACCCAGCCATAAAAAACAGACCTGTCTTAAAAGTCTACTATTAAGCATACCCTAGAAGAGTCATGGGAATTACTGGCTAAAATCATACTAGATTGAGAGACAAAAATAAAAAAGAAACTTGTGAAAATTTCAAAGGGATAAATCAGTACCCAGACAGGTCCCCAAGCTAGAGGCTGTCTTAACAACTGGAACTAAAGAGACATCAATTCCTGGTAAACAGGCCTTTCTTCCCAGGGCAGCAATAGGCAGAACAGGGAGGGCCCTGGGAAGGGACCACAAACAGCTCCATGTTTCTTTTAGATGTCATATTGGCTTCACAGGAGCAATTCACTCTGATACAAATAATTCTACGATTAATACTCCAGGGATTTCAATGTGTCTCTCTGTTTTGTTTTGTTTGTGTTGTGCTTAATTTTTCCTCTTCCTGAAACCACCCTGCCAATTTCCTTTGTCTAAAATGACTCATAAAATAAAGCTGGGTTATTTAGCAGTGATCGACAATATGTGGGTGCACGTGGTGAAGTGCAGCTTGCCCCAAAATAAAACCATAACTTTATGGGGCCAGGAGATAGAATGGTTGTCTTGAGATTCGTTCATTAAATAATAGTAGAATACGCACAAAAAGATGAAA
>NW_017732577.1:158248-159217 GCF_001890085.2 Hipposideros armiger | reverse complement strand
TTAATGGAAACTCCATCATTTTAAATGCTCAGGCCAAAAACCTTGGAGACATCCTTGACTCCTTTTATATCCTCCACCTAATCTATGCAAAGTCTGCTTTATCTACCTTTAAAATAGATCTAAAATCTGACCATTCTTTACCATCTGCATTGCTGCCATCCTGGTCAAAACCATCATCTCTTGTTTATTTTATTGCAAAAGTTTCTGAAAGATGTCTCCGCTATTACATTTGCTCCACATACCAAAAGTTTATTGTTAACACAGCAGTCAGTCAACTTTCAAAGCCAAAACCAGATCCACTTACTCTTCTGCTTAAAGTCCTGTAATGGCTTCCCATTTTACTAAGGATAAAAGCCAGAGTCCATACAATGGCTAAGAGTCTGACCATAATTGGCTTGCGCTTCAGCCTCTCTTCCTCTCTGTTCAAGCCACACCAGGGATATTTCAGGCTTGGGCTTCTGTTGTAGCTGTTGTTTCAGCCCAGACGTCCATTCCACAGACATCTGCATGGTTAATTACTTAATCTCCAAATCTTTGATCAAATCTCACCTATCTAAAGTTGCAGTTAGCAGCCACTCTTTATTATCCCTTAAACTCCCTTATCCTACTCTACTATTTTTCTTTTTTTCAAAGCCTAAATCACCCTATAACATTTAATTTGTTTAGTCTATTATCTATTTTCTATCTTCATTGCTACTTGCCCCCACTCTTGATAGAATGTAAGTAGGGATAATGAGAGAAAGAATCACTTATTCAATGATGTAAAAAATTACCTGTAGAAGTATCTGGCACATAGTAGGTATTCAAATATTTGTTGAATGAATGAACACAGGATCAGTGACAGAGATGAGGAGCTCTCCCGATTTTTTGCACCACAAGTAATTCATCCTTTATAATTTAACACATATTTTGACATGCCCTTTTCTCTGCTGAAATTCTACCACTGTGCTGTTTGCATTCTTTTTTCTT
>NW_017732577.1:155143-156188 GCF_001890085.2 Hipposideros armiger | reverse complement strand
GTTTCTACCACCCAGAGTGGAATATGACATAACTCACAGGGTGTTAGATAGCATACTCTAATAGATAGATAGCTGAAATCTATGGCTACACTTGCTGTGGTCCAACACAAAAAATGTTTAAAAGCAAGATGTAAAAGGACATACAGTTTCTAAATAATTATATCTCAGAACAAACTCAAAAATATTTCTAGGAATATAAATACAGAGGGTGCCAAAAATATGTACACACATTTTAAGAAAAGAAAAAACTGTATTAATTGCAATAGTCAGTATATACCAATAACAAAAGATAAATACAAGTCACGTTTGACTTCTGCAATTACAAGAGGTGCTCAAAGTGGTTGCCATCAGCGTCCAGACACTTCTAATTACAGTGAACTACTGCTTGAGCATAGATAACATCTCTTAAAATGTGTATACATTTTTTTGGGCACCACCAGTATATCCATCATCCAACAGGTAAAATTTGCAGTGTCTGGTATCCAATAAAAAATTATCAGGAATGCAGAGAAGAAGGAAAATTAGACCATAAAGGAAGAAAGTTATTTTTTAAAAACCCAGAAATTATACAAATGATATAATTAGTAGTTGAAGATATTAAAGCAGAAATATAATTGTATTCCATATGTTTAAGAAGCAAGAAGAAAGACTGAACACGTTTAGAAGAGATATCAAAGGTATTTTTTTAAAAACTCAAATTGAACTTATAGAAATAAAAACTCCAATACTTGAAATTAAAAATATACTTGATATGGTGAAAGGAAGATTTAAAATTGCAGAAGAAACATTAGTGAATTTGAAGACAGCAGGAGAAACCATCCACAATGAAGCAGAATAAAAGATGTTTAAAAAATAATAAACATCAGTTAGCTATGGGATAACATCAAGCAGCCTGATATATGAATAAATGTAATTGCCAAAGGGAGAGGGAGAAAACATGTTTTTGAAGAAAAAATGACCAAACATTTTCCAAATTTGATAAAAATTATAAATTCACAGTTTCAAGAAGCTCAATGAACCCCAAGCAAGATAATATAAAATTATG
>NW_017732577.1:142275-146580 GCF_001890085.2 Hipposideros armiger | reverse complement strand
TTATGTAACTGGCCCAAGGTCATATAGCTATTAAATGGAGATTTAAATCCCAAAATCTGACTTCAGAACTTTTGCTACTAACCACTATCATAGAAATGGTTGTCAGTCGAAGGAGTGAGCATTCAGAAAAGTTGTCTATTCTCCTATTTTAATATGTCAAAAGTCTCTGGAAAATTAGTGAATATCATCTGCAGTTAGCAAACCAAAGTGAGATATCGCTTAAGTACTCAGAGAAATGAAATAACACCACTATGTAAAAACTCCACTAATAAATATTACACAATGCTACTTGAGATTGAATGTCCATAGGAGTTATTTCAAAAGACTGATGCCTTGTGGCTTGTGATCACTGTCCAAGCAAAAGATGAGGTCTTCTGCTGGGTTCTAAGAACCTAACAATAGACTAAGCTTTTGACCAACAATTCCACATTATCAATTTTATGTATTTTTAAAACTCTTAATGGAAGTACTAAGATTCTAATGATGTATTTATGTCCAGTTTTCAATTAGTTCTGAAATATCCTCTTTGCTTACCATAAATTTGATATTTTAACTCTCTCTTCACTGGCATATATTATATAAGATACATAAAAGTCGCAAATATAGTAGAAAATATTTATGTAGCCTTATTTTAATATTTATGTAGCCATAGTCCTAGGCACTTTGCATATTTTAACTCATTTAATCCACACAACAACCTTTTTAGATAAGTACTGTTATTATCACCATTTTACACATAAAGAAACTGGTGTTGAGAAGTTAAGTATCTTCAGGGTCACTGGCTAGTGCAAATAGTAAAGACTGGATTCAAACAAGATAGTCTGGCCAAGGTGACCATTTTCATAACTGCTATGTTATACTACCATGAGATGATCCAAGTATTTTCTAGAACAAAATTAGAGCCTCAGAGTTATATCCATTCTTGGACAACTCATCACCAGATGTTAATTCATTCACTAAGCATATATTAAGTACCAGTTTTCCTATGCACCATTCAAAGTCTGGGAATACAAGGCTAACTAGGGCAGAGGAACTTTTAAGAAGAGAAATAATTAACTACAATGGGAAGGTTAAATGCCAACATAGAGTATATAGAAAGGTCTGCAGGAGCATAAAGGTCATATGGTCCAAAAGCCCTGATTGGGAGGAGGGGAGAAGAGGACAAATATTTCAGGAGGAGAAAATAAACACAAAAAATGAGTGAACAGTGAATTTAAAAAACAAAAACAAAAAACAGAACCCATTATATTTACATTTACCTCAAAGAAAAACTGATGATTTAATAATGTTTCCAGACTATGAATCATTTTATTAATGACGATCCTTGCCACACACATAAAAATGATAACTGAGACAATTTAATGAAGGAACTATTTACAGAATTGTGGGGAGAGTTATAGACATCAACCAGAGAAGGAAAAACATTAGGAACTCTGACAGCCAAAGGCTGTTGCCATCAGTAATCTGGAGGGGCAAAAAGATGCTGTCACAAGAAGCCAACAAGAGCCATCATGGCGGGAGAGGGTCTGCCCCGTAGAAGCTGTGGCTCTAAGTAGAGAAGCACAGCCCCTGCCAGACCACAGCCCAGTGAATGGATGGGGGAAATATACACTCTGACCTCATTCTTCTCCCACCCACCAGTCTCCTGAGGGTGCCTCCACTAGGTGGACAGAGGACAAAGGAGTGCATGTGATACAGTCCACAGAAGTCGGAATTCTGTCACCCCCAGCAGGGTGAGAAGGGTTAGGTGCTGATCTGAAAGAACAAGTGGAAAATAACTAACACCTGACTATTACTCAGAAGACAGTACTTGGTACTACATCATTTCCGAGGAAACAGGAAACAGGTAGCTAGAGAGACCTATATAGAAAAATTACATAATTACAAAATCAGCTACATCAGCATGGAAGTTACAGGGATCTTGTATAAAGATTTTTTAAATACAAAATTCGTATCACTTTAACTGGGATCAATTCTTTCTCTCATAGTACTTGTTGCTTTAAAAAAATTTTTAATTGAGTGACTTATTTCCATCTACTGAACCCACATTTCATGACTTCTTTTTTAGAGAAGACTTTGTTTTTGTTCATTTGACCAGCAAAGATGATTAATTCTACTTCTAAACATCCTCATATCTATCTCCTTGTCTCTTTTTCCACTGCTACTGGTTAGTTTAAGCTTTTATCAACCAAGGCTACTATTGGCCCTGACAACAGTGAACTCCGAGTCTCTGAAATGACAAGCTGCTGCCTGCCCAGAGTCCTGACTATGCTCCCCGAATACCACATACAATAAATTTAGATAATGGCACCGGGAATTGCACAGAGAAGGATCCTTTACTGATTATGTTTTCCAATTTGCATGTGATTTGCAGTAATTTTAACTGTGCAAAATTAGCATTTAATTACCATTCATTCTTTTTGGCTTCTTTTAGGAAGCCCCATTAATTAAAGTGAGAATTCAGATGAATCTGATTCTGCTGAATAAGGGAAATTGGCTTTGATCGTTATGTAAAAATAAGCATTCAGAGAATTCCATTAATCAGCATTAATGGTCTCTCTGTCATATTGAGTTGTTGAGTGTTTGGCACCATTGTCCCTTACTAAACTTTCTTTTACACTGCTCTCCACAAGGATTTAAACTATGCAATATTTCTTTTTTGTTAAGTTCACTTATTTGGTGTGCATGTGAAAATGAAGCCAATTGCGAAAGTTCTCCCTGGTTTAAAAAAAAAAAAAAGAGGGTAAGTGGTTGAAAAGTAGCAAGTACTACTTTTCTCTTTTTCTCTTCCCATGATACTACAGACGAATGGATTTGCAATGTATTAACGTAGCAGGAAAGTGGAGAATGAGAATGGGGAAAAGGAGAGGTAACTGTAAAGCTCAATTCTCAGTACTTTCATATATATATATATATATATATATATATATANGGGTAAGGGGGAGAGAGGGTGGTAGAAGAGGATCAAAAATACAATGTTCAAAGATTTGACTTTGGATGGTGAACACATAATGCAATATATAGATGATGTATAATAGAATTGTACACTTGAAACCTATATCATTTTATTAACCCATGTCACCCCAATAAATTTAATATACATAAATAATTTTTAATGTTTTATTTTGCTTTTTTTCAAGAGGTTGATAATGAAAGTAGTAGAAGGAAGGAGGCTCTTCAGTATCATCTCTAGTTTGTTTTAATTTTTCCCAAGGGTTGTCAAAGTACTCTGAAAGTTAGAGCACATGAAACATTATTGTTCTATAAAATGGTAACATAGGGGCTTAATTAACAATAAGAATACTAACAACAGTATTGTTTATTTTACAGTGAATGTGATACATGAACACCTACTCTCATGTAATACTAACAACAATCTTATAATGTAAAGATATACTAAAAAGCACATATTTTGCAAGTGAAGCAACCAAAATTTAATGAAGTTGAATAATTTGCCCAAGACCATGACACTAGAGCCTAGTCCAACATGAGTCTTTTGATTGCATTTCCTGAGCTATTTTGTTTTGTACCTAATTCCTTTCTTATAATCCCTGGCATTGTGGTGGCTTTTTAACCCTGAAAGCACATAGGACCACTTTCTTTAGGGGACCACCTACATCCCTTCTGAAATGCTTCCTTGGTCTATACCAGAAGCTCAGAATCCACTTTTCTATAAATGTAATTCAAGATCACTTTTATACCCCTTCAACCAACCAATACAGATCTTCCTACAATGTCGTCCCTCAGTGTGATATCTTACAAAACGAAAGAACCTAAAGTCATCCCCTAAATTGAAAGACTCACTGTCACTTCCCTACCATCAAATGTTTTAGTATCTATACGATGTCTTATTTATCTTTGTTTTACTTTATTTATTCTACAAATATTAATATAATGCTTACTGTGTGCCCAGTTATGTTCTAAAGCTTTTACAAATGTATGTTTTTAAATCTTATAAGCTAAGTACCGTTATTATCCTCATTTTATGAGTAGGAATGGGAGGGGAACTTGTATAAGGGCACCAGGCTAGTAAGTGACGGGGCTTTGCACAATAACAATTATAAACAATAGAATTACAACAGCACCATAAGTTCAATTGGTGAAATTCTACAGTTTACACTAAAATTAGAGCATTCTCAGAGAGAGAACTCCACACTAACCGTCGATCAGCTCTAATATTGAAATCAAGAAATTACTGTGACTAGTACAGGATCTAAGTCTGCATGGCAGCATATAGGGTAGTGCAGAAATAGTTCAATGAAAAAGAAGAAACTAGATTCGTAACATTAGCTGAGGCACTGCTGG
>NW_017732577.1:65083-138445 GCF_001890085.2 Hipposideros armiger | reverse complement strand
ATATATATATATATATATATATATATATACACACACACGCACACACATACTGGTTTTTGAGGTTCATATTTGTACACTTGGAAAAGTGATGCTGCATGAACACATCCATATGCTTGCCAGACCATCTACAGAACTAAATTTGGAAACCTCATACATGTTATACTGAATCAAATCTTCCATCAATAAATATTTGAATGCTTAACCTCTGCCCAGTCCTCTTCTGTGTGTTCTTAAAATAACACAGAAATTTAATATATGGTTCTACATTGAAATAATTTGTTAATAAAACTAAATTCATCTTTAAAAAATAACAATGAACACTACAGACTCTCTGTGTTTAAAGGAAATTTGATTATGGTGAAAATTATGAAATATAAAACTCAGACTAGTTAGAACAGCCTTTACAGAAGGAATGGACTGGGAGCAGATATATCATTTAGTCAGGTAGTCAGAATACGGAAGAGGTAGGTGGGAAGAAGGTAACAGCTAAGGCTGTGTACTGCTTCATATGTTTTAAGCTGAAGACCAGTCAAAAAAAAAAAAAAAGCTAAAATTTATTTATAGGGTATCATGTAGCCAACATTTTGCTTTTATTTCCTATTTGACACTCATAACAAAGCAATGAGATAATATGTAGAGTAATGATAGGATATTGATTACAATATGGTTCAATGACCATGAGTATCATTTAAATTTGCCAACCTTGACAAACTTTAATTTCCTCATGTACGAAAGGGAAAAACCATCAACATTATCTACTTCACTTGTGAAGTTTAAATAAGGTAATACATATACATTACTTTGAACAATGTGCAATCTCTCACAGATAATGAATGGTAGACCTGACAGCCTAACTCCTGGGCAGAATCCTAACCCTATGCTGTGGGTGGGTGAGGGACTCAGAAAGATAGAGAGGTCCATATCCACGTAGGCCATGTTTCTCAAGGTGGTTGAAACTGCTTCCATTATAATCATTCTGATAACTGAAAAAAAAAAATAAATCATTCCACTATTCAAAAGGACAAACCCAAACCACGGATTTACCTTCTACTTTCCTCCTCTCTCTCTAAAAACATGAAAAAAAGGGAAAAGAGGCTTCCCTTCTTATAAACTATGACGATAGACATGCGGGAAGCTGCCAATCAGAGATCTTAACAGATTGATGAGAAAGATAGCAGGTGGCGAAGCCCACTGCTAACTGACACACATGAAGCTTGACAGAGTAACATAAGGAAGGGCCTCCAGCAGCGCAAGTAGTCTGTCTGCCATGGAACGCTCCAAACACTCCAGTTTCAATGGAGGCTACAGTGGGTTGTGGTTTATTAGAAACAGACTTTATTTGAAAGTCTTTTTATGCAACAGTAGACCCCTCCTCTACCCCAAGCCCTGTCCCAAAGGCCCCAAAATGTGGCAAGAAGGTGCTTTCAGTCCAGGCAATAAAATTAAGTTCTTCTCTAAAGAAACTGAATGAATGTATTTGAGAGAACAAAGTCACTTTGTATGAACATTGGTGGAGATCTCCTGGGTATGGTGGAAGGGCAAGGAGAAGCTTCGATTCTGCCTTTGCCTTGCTTATAAAACATTGCCATCCAGGCATGAAGGGCACCCCCAGAAAGAAGAAGCACAGTGGATCTACCCAGAGTCCTTTTCCATTTTTATTAGTCTTTATCCAGAGATGGTGCCCTTTTCTATCCTGGCTGCTCAGAGAGAATGGCCTTTTCTAGTTTCAACAATGATGTAGTGTAGGTGAGAGGCTATTTGTTGAAAATGGTGAGCAGAGACTTCCATACACTGGCATCTAAGGCTGCCATTACTTTCTTCGCTGCTCACACAAAAGCAAGGCACGCCTTCAATTAGCTCAAAGCATTACCCACTTATCCAGACCTGTATACCCAAGAGGAGTGGATGACTGGAAGCCATTCTATCTCTGCACTGAATGAGCCATTTACAGGGTTCACACTCTGTGGGCCCAGGCCAAATCCCATCATTGTTGTACGGCCTGCGAGCTAACAATTTTTAATGCTTGAAAACAGTCAAAAGAAGATTAATATTCTGTGCATGTGTAAATTATACAAAATTCAAATTTCAGTGTCCATAAAATTTTATCGAAACAATCATGCTCATTCATCAAAGTATTATTGATGACTGTTTTGTCACCATGATGGCAGAGTTCAGTAGCTGTGATAGCGAGTATATGGCCTAGAAAGCCTAAAATATTTACTATATAGTCTCTTATGGAAAAAAAAATGTTTTGATCCCTACTATAAAGTATTTAATAAAAAATTATCCCTTTTATTGAGGGTTGGAAAGAATGGGTTAAAGGGTTGATATATTATTATAGACTCCAGATTTTCCTTGGCTTTTTTGGGGTTTTTTTAACTTGTTTTCATTTGGGCCAGTGGATGGCCAGAATCTTATATTTTACATTACCTGTGGCTTCCACCCTTAATAAAAAGCTGGAAGTTGAACTGCATAAGCAAGGTCCATGTCCACCCTCTTGTTGTTGGAGAATACCAACGTAAAGTGGAGATTCTGAAAAAGTCAGGCTGAATTTGGGCTATGTGTGAGGGTGTGAGGACGTTATGCCAAAGCTTAGCCTTATCTTTAGGACCTAAAGTTTCAAGGCTGAAATTCTCTATAAACAGGCCCAAAGGACTAGGACTGATGTTTAAGAGCTAGTTACTGTCTTTTTATAAAAATATTTTTATTGCCATCCTGAATTTGTGCAATGATATTTATTCATATTATTTCTCTGGAAACCGGTTTAAACTAAACTTCATCCATTGCCTGATGCTGTGTTCCTACAGAATGGCCTCGTAATAGCTCTTTTCCTTAATACATGCACCTAAATGGTCTTTTATAGGTCTAGGAAATCAACTGTCAGATCTTAACATGAGGACAGAAGCTGAATATGAATAGAGAACCATTAGAGAAGCTCTCGGAGACGGCATGGGGTTATCCAAAGGACAACAGGCACACCTTCATTTTCGGTTCCTGACATGATATTGGGCTACCCTCAAATAAACACCACAAATCATTGACATTCTGGAAGCTGGGCAGAATTTTTGCAGTGGTATAATGCTTTCATTTTATGCCCTAGAAATACCTGAAATGATGTGAATTTTCTTTCGGGAATTTAAGTGTTCTTTCAGTGTTTTGACATAAGCACGTGAAGGAGGCAGGAGCACCTACAACACTGAAAGTGAAATACAAAGAAACAGAATGAAAAACAAGCACAGGGTTTGTCTGTGGATTTCTTTCTCCAGAGTTCCCCAACTTATGGCTTCTAGACTACTTAGAAATGAGGTAACCTCAGAGGGCTTGGGGGTTGGAAAGAGAGAATTTTAGTTTGCAAGGTCTGTTTGGGTATCTGGTTGTGCTTATGGCATAACTCTAACTCTAAATGAAAATTACTATTTGATTGCCCAAATTTGTGCCCATTACCAATCTTTGACTTCAGTGCTTTTCTTATTCTTATTCAGGCAAAGCACACACTGAAGAAACATCAAGAAAATCAACTTAAAATGGTTGACATTTGTCTCCTGGACATTACTAGGAAGCTTGCCAGTCTATTTTCCTTCAAAAAGACACAGACAAACCTCCTGAAAGTAAATTGGTCCTTGTAATGCATTGGGATTTAGTACCTAAATTCCAGTAAAGAAGAGAATATAAATACTCTGCAATAAATTCATGAAAAGACAGTGTTGTGTCAAACTGAAATTATTATAATTATAATCATGTACCATTAGGAAGACATCCACTATGTTTTAGTTATGTACTGGCTCTAGATCAAATTTAACGTCAACATAACATTGTGCTATATGGCAATTATAATAATGAACATCTAATTGACTATTAGATGGATTCATAATTGTAATGAAGTAATTTTATGAATGATTAATAAAGGATGTTAACCATTGTGGCATATCAAATTATGTACACTTTTTTTCAGAAATTATTTTTAACTTTTAGCAATATTTAGACTTTGTGAAACAAAAATTTGCATTATTTAAAAATATACTATTCATGTAGACATTACAAAAACAAAATCTGATATTCATTATATACACCAGCTAAAATTATACTGAAAAGAGATGCTTTAATATATATATTAGTCTACTAAAGCTGCCATTAAAAAAAAATACCAGAGACTTAGTGGCTTAACCAACAGAAATTTCATTTTTTATCATCTGGATGCTAAAAGTCCAAGATCAAGGTACCAGCCTCTGATGAGGCCTCTCTTCCTGTCTTTCAGAAAGCCACCATTTTACTGTGTCTCCACATGGCCTTTCCTTTGTGTGTGCATGCAGAGAGAGGGAGAGAAACAGAGAGAAAGAGAAAGAAAGAGAGAGAGAGAGAGAGAGAGAGAGAGAGAGAGAGAGAGAGAGAGAGAAATCTCATCTTCTTCTTGTAAAGTCACCGTCCTATCAGATCAGTGCTCCACTCTTATGATCTCATTTAACATTAATCACTTCCTTAAAGGCCCTGTCTCCAAATACAGCCACATTGAGGCGTAGGGTTTCAATGTGAGGGGATACAATTCAGTCTATAACAATATACTATGTCGTATGTGGTAATTGGTCCATTTGTTAGAGAAAGGTGTCAAAGGTACACATATATTCCTGTCAAACCAATATGTTTTGCACAAAACTAAACTCTTTTCCAACTGTGAAGACTATCCCCAAACTTCAAAAAGCCATTTCAGACTACAAAATATAGACTCCTCATTCACTCAAACAGAAAATTATTATCTTCTGACTTGAGATCAGTGTAAGGCACTGGTGATACAGAGATGATCCAGTTGCTGCTTGAACAAACGCAGTAGTCTAGTATAGGAGACAGAATTGCATGGATATGTAAGTTAAATATTCAGTGAATTTGATATTTTATAAGGACTTGGAAAGAAATAGCTATGTTACCAGAGAAAAAACAGCCAGTTGGACTTCTAGCAGCCCCATAGATTGGCATCAATTTAGTAAAAAAAAAAAAACAAAAAAAAAACCCACAATGTTTTCTTATTTAACTGACTGAGAAATGTGGTCTTGAGAACTCATTAAAAAAGACAGAGTCTTGGGGACAAATGTCTACCAAGTAAGTTCTCTACATTGTGATGCTAGTGTGTTAATTTATATTTTAAAACAAAGTGAACAGATAGCCTGTTCAATGACCCACTCATTCTTCTTTGTAAGATATGGGAACCAAATTGTAATCAGGTTTTTGGTGAGTATTGAATCAGATTAATTAGCACTGTAATTACTAGCATGTGACCTTGGAAAATAAATACTTTTTGTCTCAGTTCATATATCTGAAGAACAGTGATAACAATCATGCCTACCTCTAGAATTGTTGTGAGAGGTGAATGAGTTAATACATGTAAAATGTTCACAACATTTTCTTGCACAAATAGATGCACAATAATAAAATAATATTATTTGAACATTTAATGGTATGATTTATAACAGCCTGATGTATACAATACACAGCACAGTTATAGCAGCCAAAATTCTGGGGCTAGTGGATTTATTTATTCATTCAGCCATTCCTCAATATCTATTGAACACCTAACATAAGTCATTCACCATACAGTACTTGGTGTTAATGATATAACAGCCAATCAATCAAACTGATGTCTTCCCTTAATAGAACTTACATTGTAATAGGAAATTTATTAAATAATTACAATAAGATGTGATGGCTATTATTGTTTGGGGTGGGTGAGGGAAGGAATTTATTTCCTACTCCCAATACTTCCTTTCATGTAGAGAGAACTCCATGAGTATAACCTCCTAGATTCTCTTTGTCTCCTCACTCATTTGCCTCCTGGGAAGAAGTAAATTTTCTAAAAGGTGAATTTAGGATAAGAATATTGGGGATGCATGGCCCGCAGTCCCTTCGCCTTTCCTCACTGGTTCATTTACTTGTAAAGAGCATGTGCTCTCTTCAGCCAAATGGTGAGAGTGACCAGTGCTCAAGCATCCATCACTACCAGTGGCTGTATAGAGAGTCCCAATTCTGACGTCCAGGTTAGAAAGTCCACTTAGTGGCAAATATGAGCTGCGTTCTCCAGTATTAACTTTATTAGTAATGGAGGTGGTTATTTTGCCTCCCTCTGCCATAATCTTTTATCTAATTTTCATTTGATTCAGAACTCAAGAGGGGAAGAGTTATTTGGATAACTTGGATCCTAAATCGTTATGGTACAGCGAAAGCAACACATATATGAGGTACTAAATCTAATCTAGAGAGACAGAAAAAGCTCACTGAAAGAAGTACTGCTGGGGCACAAGTTGACCAAAAAGAGAGGATGAGTCTGGGACATAGCGGGCCCTTTCTCACCCGCTCCTAGATGGGCACTTGTCTCTGGCTCTTTCCACCGCCCTTTATCTATTTTGAATATTCTCTTTTTAGACATATTAATTCCAGAACTCTTTAAGTTCTTTATAAATGTCAAAATAGCCAGTCTTCATCTTAGATTATATTCTCATTTTTTGCTAGAGAAAAGCTTTTAGTAATCCATTTATATTATTGCCCTTTCACAATGTAATCTCCAATCTTGTATTAATAATAATAACTATCTGTTATTGTCTGTCAGGTAGCATGCAAAGAACTTATATACTTGATCTCATTTAATCCTTACAAAGCTCTAATAGGAATGATATTTCTATGCCCATATTCACATGAGAAAATTAAGGCAGGGGAGGCTAAGTAACTTGACCCCAGATCACATACCTAGTAAGTAGCAGAATCAGGGTAGAATCCAATTGCATTGTATTTAACTCCAATGTCCATACTCCTGACAATCAAGTTTATTTCCTTGAAAGCTAATGTTATTTTTTAAAGTTTACATTACTTGTTTTAACCCCTGACCGACCTGTGGACAAACTTCTGTAACAAATCCATGTGGATAAACTTCTTTGGATGTCAGCAAGGAAAGAGGCATTGCTCTTCATAAAATCCATTCCATTGGCAAATCAAACTACTGGACCCTTTGACGCGGAATAAAATGTGTGGAGAACATGGCATACATATTTTTTCTTTTTGACTCACTGAAACCCAAACAGAAGTAGCCTTAATGAGGTAGCACATGATTTTGGAAGTATGAGGTCTGACAATTAAGTTCACAAACTTGTTGCAACAATGTTGCTAAACTTATTTTTATATAAGGGATTATTCATTATGAATTTATACTAACTGGACAAACAGTTAACCAAGTTTACTATTTGGAAGTGCTGAAAAGGTTGCATGAGAAAGTTCGACGAAAATGACCTGAACTTTTCACCAACAATTCATGGCTCTGGCATCATGATGACAGTGCACCAGCTCACACGGCACTGTCTGTGAGGGAGGTTTTAGTCAGTGAACAAATAACTATATTTTATACTCACTTGATCTGGCCCCCAGAGACTTCTTTCTTTACCCAAAGATTAAGGAAATATTGAAAGAAAGACATTTTGATGACATTCAAGACATCAAGGGTAACATGATGACAGCTCTGATGGCCATTCCAGAAAAAGAATTTCAAAATTGCTTTGAAGGCTGGACGAGGCACTGGCGTCAGTGCATGGCTTCCCAAGGGGAGTACTTCGAAGTTTACTGTAGTGATATTCAGCAATGAGGTATATAGCGCTTTGTCTTGGATGAGTTCACAAACATAATTGTCTGACTTCGTATAACTGCACAAATGTCAATGTACATTACAATGTGATGCCTAAATCAATCAATATGTGCCTTCTTGAGACTTTGTCATGAACAATTTTGAACAACAGAAATACAGTGATACCTTGGTTTGTGAGCATAATTCATTCTGGAAACAAACTACTTGCACTGTAAGACATCACTCATTTACCACGTTAAAATGTATTAGAAAAGTTTGCTCATCTTTTGGAACACTCGCAGACCAAGTCACTCGCAATCCAAGGTTTTACTGTATATGCTTTGAATTAATTAAATTCAATTCAACAAAAATTTCCTAAGCACTAACAATAAGCAAAGCATTGTGCTAGGAACAATGGAGAATACAAATTCTATCTTCAAGGATATCACAATGCCTTACATTGTGATTTCTTCTTCTCATTTCTATTCATAGGAGTAATTTTATTATTTTCTAAGTAAGCTTCCTGTTTTCCTTCTTTTGTTTTGTTGCCCAATATAAATGAGAGATAGCTCCTTCATAAACCATATTTATATTGCTTTGCACCGTAGCAAGGAAAAAAGACAGGTGAATAAGAGTTTTCTGTTTCTAACTAAAATTTTAAATAGCACCTAGAACACTGTCATCATAAAAATAATTGATCGTGGTGTTGATGCCAGCATTTATTTCCTTGGAACTTTATTTGACTGAAAGCATTACAGTGAATGAGAGTCTCTACACAGTCTAAATATCACAAATTGGCTGGCAAATATACCCGTATATTCTGAAGCTTTTCTGAGACATATGTAGCTATCTGCTCCAAATTAACCATTCCATTAAAACAATCAATGTACCACCTTCTCACTCTAGGCAGATAGCTTAGGGGGAAGGAGAGCCTGCTTAATATAATCCCTTTTAGCAGAAAGCAGGAGTTGTGAAAGGTGTCTCACATCTAATATCCATCTGCCTTTTTGTAGAGGCAACTTATTGTAAATTTCTAGAATTCAGACTAGAAGTTTGCCTCATACTTCTTGTTATGTCACATTATGGTCAAGGTGTACATACACCCTAAAGATGTTGAATGAAAATCACTTTGTACATTGATTGATTCTGTGTGCCCTTATGGTCTTAATCTTCCACGTTTCAATCTACACTGATAAGATGTTAATTAAAGATGAAAATACAACTCTTTTAAGGGAGGTATGTAAAGAATGAGGAGTAGAAGAATTAAGAAAGTCATTTTACCAGCACAGTAAGTCTAGATTGGAGAGAAAAAAAATCAAGAATGGCGTTCTGTATCAGTTTGTCTTTCTGTAATTACAACAATCACTTTAAAGAACTGTCTGGATATTAAAGTGGGGAAACTAAAATTAATCTAATTATCCATAGTGAACCTTCCATCCATCATTTCCATTACAGAGGAAACAAAATTGGTCATTACTTACCACTTCTCTATTACTGTTGGCTGCAGCCCCGCTGAGAGATACTTAGATGCACACCATTTGTTAGAAATCTGAAAGTGATTCTTTTGACTATTAGCACATGCATAGAGATAAAAGACAGAAAGAAATTACTAATTCATTTTTTCTTTAACCAATAGGTACTGGGCTTAGCCCTGAGACTATAAACATACATAAGATGCTATTTCTTTATTCAAGGAATTCATATCTGGTTCGAGAGAGAAACACAAATAATAATGAAACAGCGTGTTTAAAATCAATGATAGAGATTCAGACAATACTGAGAACAAGTAAACCAGCCAACTCAGGAGTTTGTAAAAGATAGGGAAAGGGATGTTAGGGGTATGGTTGAGCTGTTTCTTGGGAGAAGTTGGAGGGAAGAAGAGAGCATATCCTCTAGAAAGAAAGAAAGAAAGGCCTGAACAAAACATGGAGGTGAGAGAAATGCTAGGAACTTAATATGAAAGCAAAAGCAATCTGCATTCTGTAACATGTTAAGCCAGGCAGAGACTTCCAGGCAAAGAGGCAATGAGGTAATAAAGAATAATTTGTGTTTAACTTTAAAGAACAGAAATATTGCCTAATAGGAGATGGGGGAGTTCAAGTATTTACCAACAATGGAGCTCCACTGTAAGATCTATGTTCTGGGTCGGTCGTTCCACTGCCTTTCTAGATCCATTCTGCACCTTTTTCAATTCTGTTCTCTACCCTGGAGACTAACTGGTATAGACTATATCAAGGGGTTCTCATGCCTTCTGATCTGCAGTTGGCTTTGGCCAAGAGGGAACCCAGTCAGGAGAATAGAGGGAGGGTGGGAGTGAGAACAGGGTGTTTATCTAGTGTGGTCTGGACACATCGTGGTCTGGAGTGTCCCTTAGTTAAATCAAAGATCTCTACTTCTTTCTAATCAGCCAGCTCTAGGCACTTAATTTTTCCATATTCCAGTAACCCCTCCCTCACCTCATCCCAGGAAGCCTAAAGGTGACAACAACTTGACTAGATTACTAACTATATCATCTGTTGTGGTTGGTTTCTCCACACCCGAACCTGTCGAAATTGTCTCCTTGTGAAAACGCTTCCTTAAATTATCTCATTTTGAAAATACCCACTGTTTTCTGTTGGGACCTGAGCTGATATACTTTGCCTTTAGAAAATCCAAACTGGAGGCTGAAAAAGAGATGGTTTTAAAAGAGAGAGAAAGTGGTTCAGCTTAGACATGGTGCAGTACTAAACTGTGTTAATGGTAGTTGACTCAGAGAAGCAGAAAAAGTGTTTGAGCAATAATTGGAGGTAAAATCTGCTGAATGTATTGATTGAAGAAAGAAGCAAAGTAGAGGGGGAAATCAGGATTATTTCCAGCTTTCTAACTTTCAAATTTTTAACTTCAGTGGCTAGATGGATGATAGATAATGGTGCTACCAATGGAGACTACAGATAACAGAGCAGGTTTGTGGGGGAAAACCATAAGTTAACTCCTGCAAGTGTTGACTTTAAGGCATCTGCGTCTGCTGGTTATATGAGAATAAGTGGCCAGGACTGAAATAATACCTTTGAAAGTTGTTAGCATATCAGTAGCTGGTACTTAAACCATGAAATTGAGAACAGTGAGCTGGGAAAGAAACCCTAGAAAAGTCCAACACATGAGAAAATAGTTCTCAAATTTTAATACTTGTGAAGTTTCACTCAAAAATCTTGTTAAAAATGCACCATCCAGGGGCCCTAGGCTATTAACTGATTCAAAAAGTACAGGGTAGATTCAGAGTTTGTGCCTTCCAGACACACATCCCAAGTAATTCTGATTATAGTTTGCAGACCACACTTAGAAATATACTCATTTAAGGGATGCAGGAAGAAAAAATACTCATAAGAGAGAGAAAAAATTGAATATCCAGAACATATAGAGAAATTCTAAAACTCAACAAAACTAAAAATTTCATTTAAAAATGGGTAAAGGACTTGAATAGACATTTCTCCAAAGAATATACATGAATAATATACACACAAAAAGATGCTCAACACATCAGTAATCATTAGGGAAATGCAGATAAAAACCACAATGAGACACCACCTCATACCCATTAAGATAGCTGTTATCAAAAAAACAAAACAAAACAGAAAACAAGCGTTGGCAAGGATGTGGAGAAATCGGAATCCTTGTGCACTGCTGATGGGAATGTCAAGTGGTACAGGTACACAGAAAAACAATATGGCAGTTCTTTAAATTCTGTGTGTGTACCCAACTGAATTGAAAGTTGAGTCCTAAAAAGACATTTGTGCACCCATGTTCTACGAACATTATTCATAGTAGCTAAAACATGCAAGCAACCCAAGTGTCTATTGACAGGTGAATGAATAAGGATATTGTGGTGTGTGTGTGTGTGTGTGTGTGTGTGTGTGTGTGTGTGTGTGTGTGTGTTTACACAATGGAATATTATTCAGCCTTAAAATGGAAGGAAATTCTGACATATGGTTCAACATGAATGAATCTTGAGAACATTATGCTAAGTAAAATAAGTCAGTCGCCAAAAGACAAGTATTTATGATCCACTTACATGAGGTACCTAGAGTAGTCAAAATCATAGAGACAGAAAGTAGATGGTGGTTGACAAAGGCTGGAAGGAGGGGGAAATGGGAGTTATTGTTTAATGGGTATAGTTTAGTCTGCAAGATAAAGAGTTCTGGAGACAGATGGCAGTGATGGTTGCAACAATATGAATGTACTCAATACCACTGAACTGTACTCTTAAAAATGGTTAAGATAATAAACAATTTTATGCATATTTTGACAAAATAAAAATAAATATTCTCCCAAAGGAGGAAAAAAGGGAGAGAGAGAGAGAGAGAGAGAGAGAGAGAGAGAGAGAGAGAGAAATGGTCAAGTGTGAAAACAAAAATATCAAGACAGACAGAACAGTCAACAATGTCAAATGAAGTAGATGACTGACCATAAGCTGTACATTACTTATTTCATTATAAATGGCAAGAAAGTGGTGTCCCTTAATTTCAACACATTTTCTGTATATCTCCCCAAAATCTTACACCCTTATTTGAGTACGAATACAATGTTAAATGTTGCTGGTGTTCCCAAGAACTAGATTTATCCACTAAGAAAATGCATCTCTGTTCTTTATGAGTTAGGCATTCATTGATTTTAGAAATAGGCATAGAAGAAACATTTTCTTAGTATGAAATAAAGCACCAAAACATAAAACAGGCTAAAGTTTACAGAATTACTGGCTGTCTGCTCACTCCATCAGGCCACATTCCCCCTGAGAAGAATATTAGAGTAATAAATAAATAACCATAACATCAAAACTTTAGGCCTTTTTTCCAGAAACAAGACTGGCATTAGGCAGATATTGTTTTTTAGACTGGTTTGGTAGTCTCTTAATATCTTGGAAGAATAAGGTTTCTTGAGAAACAGGCTGAACTTCCACTTATTTCATATTAATCATCTCCTAAATCCAGAGGTAGGACTTGCCGTTTCTCAGAATCAATCTGAGGCATAGAAATGCAATGTATCATTGGGAACATTTAGTTCTTCCAAAGGCACTTATCATTCTGCATGTTCACAGATCCACTTTCTCTGAGCCTTTGAATGATAATTATCTATCCTCTATACAGCTGTATTTTCCCCTTCAAATATTTGAAAGTGACTACTCTTTGAAAATACATTTCCCGTTTTCAGAACAAGATCACATGTAACCAAGCAAATAGCAAATCTTCATTTTTTTAATGAGAATAATGGTGAGGATTATCCAAGAGATTGGTTATAGCCCATTAATTTTCTTTGGCTTCTACGCTTTCAGGAAAGTGCAAATTTATCTCTGTAATTGTAATTATCCTGGACTTAAGCTAATGCTTATGCTGATTTCTCTCCTTGGAAACAAACATCCTCCTAACCCCATCACCTTTTTTACTTCTTTACTATTGCTAAAACTGCCTTCTCCCATTGTGTACTCTGATGTGTTTTACATTGCCTATTTTCACAATTTGCCTGTCTGTTCTGACCTTACTCACTTATTCTCTGTTAAAGCTTGGCCCATATCATTTTAAAATGTTCCCTAAACAGCTCGGCCACTTTGGTATTCTACTCAGCTACCATGCCAATCTCGTTTCCTGGATTAAGTGGTATAGATAACACATGTTGGTCGGATGCACTGAAAATTTCAGCTATATTTTTTAATTTCAGAGGCAGTATGTATAATGGTTAAGTGGCCATGTGACATATAAGCTGATTTTGGGTAATTATCTGAACTCACTGAGTCTTGGCTTTCTCATTTATAAAACAGAGACAATAGAGGACTTCCAGGTAGGTGCACAATCGTCTAAATCCAAATCTCTCTAGCCATCCTCCAAAACTGCACAGATAAACAACAAAACAAGCAAACAAACCACACAACTCTTTTTCTTTCAGTATAACAAACTTAAAATTACCTGTAAATAGAAAATAATAAAATAAAATAAATACCAGTTCCCAGCATACCTATTTATCAAGTCCCCGATGAGGTAGGGAAGTCTAGGAAAACTGCTAAATGGAGAACAAAAGATTGAGCTAAAATTACTTACAGAAAGAGAAAGTCTTTCTTACACACAAAAATACTGAGAAAGAGTCCTGGTATATCATAACACTGAAAAGGGATTTAAGAATGGACACAGGATTCAAGGAGGCAGGTTTGAAAAGGTGATATTTCTAGGGAGAAAAAGTAAAAAGGAAGGGAGACACACATTTGAAGACTGTGTGGTGAACGGTAAAAGAAGCAAGAGGGGTAATGTCTTACCACCCCTTAAGACAAAATTAAAGCAAAGATTTCAAAGGAAATGACCCTCTCCTCATTGACAAAAACAAACAAAGAAAGAAAAATGTTATTCACTAAAGATACTGTAGTTTTTTAATCTGACAGAATGTTTTTGAACTATAGTTGTACAAACAACCTCAAACTGCCATACCTGTCCAAGAAATATAGAAATGCAAGCAGTTTCAATTACATAAAGCTACTAGAAAATAAAATATAAAATGGGAATTAAACATTTCTGCTAGTAAGCACCCTCCCCCTCCAAAAACAATGATGTATTTAAAAAAATGTAAAACAACACTCTACATTGACTTAAATAGCCTAAAAAACCCAGCTGAAGATATGAAACTGAAACACCTTGAATCATAAATTCAATAATTAAAAACATATATATATACACATAAAGGAAGGGATGAAATGAAATGACTGAACTCAGAAAAGAAATGGAAAAGAAAGACAAAATGATATAAAAAATGATGAAAAAATTAGAAGATGCCTAAAGAAGAATATATTCAAAGAAAATGTAATAATAGTCATTGACTAAAAGGAGGAAAATAATTAAAAGGATGAAAGTGAAATTATAAAATAAGTGAAAGAAAAAAACAGAAACAGAAAAATGCAGAAAGACATCAAAGAAAATTTAACAGATGTACTGATGAAACAAACAAAATGAAACAATTGAGCAGAATTAATATTTAAAAATATATTTCAAGAAAATTTTCAACAAATAAAAGGAGACCTCAATCTACATATTGAAATGATTTACCAAGTTGCTGGGAAGATTTGCCTACAGCAATCAAGTCAATGATGTATACTATTAAAATGTTAGACTTTAAAGATGAAAAAACTCCTCAATGCCTCTGGACAATATTATCAAAGAATTCACAAGGGAAAAATAATTAAAAAGGCGTAAGACTTTCAAAGCAACATTTAAAACAAGGCAACAATGAAGCAGCATTTTCAAGATACTCAAGGGCCAAGGGGAACCAAGGATCTTTATTCCTAGTTAAGCTGTTCTTTAAGTATCAAGGTCATAGAAAAACAGTATTAAACATTGAATGACTTGGAGACTTCTATACCCATGAGCTCTTTTTGAGTAATAGTAGTGACTGACCTTCATCCAACCAAGAGATAATTGGAGAAACTTTGGCAAAAAGACTTGTGGTGAAGGATGCATATAATTACACATCAAAGCAAAAAACAAAGGTTAGAGACAAGATTAAAACAATAACCTATAAATGTTATAGGTTTTGAAAAAGAAACATTTCAACCAAAAAAATATGAAGAGATGGAAAAAGAAAAGTTGAATAAATTCATTGATTGTTGTATAAGCAACAGGTGGGAGTCACTAAAAACTGACATTAAACACCAACAACCTAGGGCCGGCCAAGTGGCGCATTGGTTAAGAGCTGGCTTGGGACACCAGAGGGCCCCGGTTCTGATCCCACAGATGAGGGCCAGTGACACTGCCCTCTACAGCTAAGATGCTGAACAACAGCTCAACCTAGAGCTGGGCTGCCATGAGTTGCTGGTGATGGCGTAGGCTGCAGCCCTTTAGCAGTGGGTTGCCATGGGCTACACATGGTAGCCAGCAGCCAGCGTGAGCAGACAGCAGCTGCCATGAGTGGCCATCCAGAAGCCGGCGACTGATCTGCCTTGCCCGGGAAGAGGGCAATGACGGTGCCAACTTGGGCCAGTGAAGCAATGTCCTCCACAACTATACTGAAGAACAAAACGACAGCACCTTATCTGTTCCCCTTCCCCCAATTCTCCAGTGCTGTTCCTATCCCCCAATTCCCCAATAAAAAATCTTAAAATAAAATAAAATAAAATAAAATAAATAAACACCAACAACCCAGATAGTAAATGGTCAAATAAGAAAACATGGTAAAGAACATTAACAAGTAGGCTCCCGGTCAAGATGGTGGAGTAGGTAAATGCTGTGCTCACCTCCTCCCATGACCACATGAAAATTATAACTAAACTACAGAACAACCATCACTGAGAACTGCCTGATGTCTAGCTAAACAGAAGTCTCCTACTAAGGACCTACAGAAGATACAACAAGACTGGTAGGAAGAAAAGACACACAAAATGGCCTGGCCCCACACCAGCATGTGGCAGTTAGAAATCGAGAGGGATATCTTCACTGTGGGGATCCACCCTGAGGAGTGAGGGGTTCCAGCCCCACCCCCCACCCCAGGTTCCCATGCTGGGAAGAGAAATCCCCACAACTGCTGGCTGTGAAAACAAGCAGAGATTGTAGCTGAGAGTAATGGAGGGTGGCTGAAGTCCCAGGGGCTCCTTAAAAGTCCTAAGCACAGACATACTCCCTGACAGACACACTTGCTCTGAGCCAGAGGAGCAGCTCAAAAGGTATGAGGGACATACACGTAGGAAATGAATTGTCTGGCTTCAGGGTGAGTGCTGGAGGGACAGCTTTCTCCCAGGCAGAAGTGCTGTCAGAAGCCATTGTTTCTTTGTTGAGCCCTCCTTCCTTCCAGCTTGCAAAAGCAGGTGGGTACTATATCTGAGTGTCCATCAACCTGGCTAACACTATTTGCCATACAACTCTAGGACCACCTAAGCCATTTCCAGTGGCTCCTCCATACAAACAGCCTGTCTTGACTCATGCTGCAAACTTTCTTAAAATTTATCAAAGGTTCACAAACCCCAAACAAGCACCATCTGGCCTTAGTATGCCCTATATCTCATTCCTAAGCAACTCCAAGCCTGGTACTAGGGACAACTGGCCTTGGTTCACAGCTCAGACTCTCCCAGGCACCTCCAAGCCCAGCAAAAGTGGCAACCATCTGCAAATCACTTTGCAGCTCATACCATTTGGCCCTGGGCAGGGCACAGGCAGTGGTTGACCGTGACCTACAAGAGAGCCCCTCCTAAGAGTCCCAAGAACCAACACACATAGTGCCTAGCTTCAGATCACACAAAAGCACAACTCAATCACCTCCACAGAGAACAAACACAAAGAGCAGACTTGGCAGGCACCAGAGCCCTGCTAAAATGAATCATGCTTCCTAGGGTCAGCCCCTGTAAAATAGCTCCTTTACTACAGCCATGGCCAGTCCTCACAGCCAATTAGCCTGAGCATCATTCCCTCCAAATGATGTGCCAACAACAATCAAGGTTCAACTACAACAGGAGGGCACACACAACCCACATAAGAGACTCATCTGGAGCACCTCGCTCAGGTGACCTGGGACATTTACTACATAAGCCACGCTACTATGACCAGGAGATCAAGCAGTTCAACCTAATACACAGAAACAAACACAAGGAGGAAGCCAAAATGGGGAGACAAAGAAACATGTTCCAAATAAAAGAACAGAACAAAGCTCCAGAGAAAAAAACTGAACAAAATGGAGACAACAATCTACCATTTGCAGAGTTCAAAACACTGGTTATAAGGATGCTCAACAATCTCTGTCAGAACTTCAACAAAGGGATAGAAAACATAAACCTGGAGATTAAAAAAAAAAAAGAAAAAGAACCAGCCAGTAACGGAGAATGTAAAAACTGAAATGAAGACTACATTAGAGGAAGTGAGCAGTAGATTTAATGAAGCAACGAGTCAAATCAGTGATTTGGCAGATAAGGTAGCAGAAAAAAACCAATAAGAGCAACAACAACAACAAAAAAGAATACAAAAAAATGAGGATAATTTAAGGGGTCTCAGGGACAACATCAAGCATACCAACATTTGCATCATAGGGGTACCAGAAGGAGATGAGAGAGAGCAAGAAATTGAGAACCTATTTGAAGAAATAATGACTGAAAAGTTCCCTAACCAGACAAAGGAAATGGACATACAAATCCAGGAACTGCAGAGTCCCAAAAAAGGTGAACCCAAAAAGGCCCACACTAAGATACATTATGATTAAAATGCCAAAGCTAGAGACAAAGAGAGAATTTTAAAAGCAGAGAGAGAAAGGCAATTAGTTACCGACAAGGGAGCTCCGATAAGACTGTCAGCTAATTTCTGAACAGAAATATTGCAGGCCAGAGGGAATTGGCACAGAATATTCAAACTGATGAAAAGCAAGGACTTACAACCAAGATTGCTCTACCCAGAAAAGCTATCATTGAGAACCAAAGGACAAATAAAGAGCTTCCCAGAGAAGAAAAAGCTAAAAATCACCACCAAACCAGTATAAGAAATGTTAAAGTGACTTCTTTAAGAATAAGGAAAAAAATTAAAAGTATGAATAATAAAATGACAATAACTATATACCTATCAACAATTACTTTAAATGTGAATAGATTAGCTGCTTCATTCAAATGATAGGGTGGCTGAATGGATTTGAAAACAAAACCCTTACATATTCTGCCTACAAGAGACTCACTTCAGATGGAAAGACACACACAGACTGAAAGTAAAGGGATGGAAAATATATTTCATGAAAATGGAAATAATATATATGGGGTAGCAATACTTATACCAGACAAAATAGACTTTAAAACAAAGTTTGCAATAAGAGACAAAAAAGGACCCAGAAATTCCACTTCTGGGTCTCTATTTGAAGAAACCCCAAAACACTAATTCAAAAAAAAAATACGCATCCATACGTTCATTGCAGCATTATTCACAATAGCCAAGATGTGGAAGCAAACAAAGTGTCCATCAATACATGAATGGATAAAGAACTTGTATATAATTATCACTTAGTCATAAAAAGAATGAAATCTTGCTATCTGCAACAACATGGATGGGCCTAGAGGGTATTATACTGAGTGAAATAAGTCAAACAGAGAAACACAAATGCCATATGATTTCACTTATATGTGAAATTTAAAGAACAAGATAAACAACAAACAAAATAGAAACAAACTCATAAATACAGAGACTACTTTGAGGGTTGTCAGATGGGAGGCGGTTAGGGAGTGGGTGAAAAAAGGGAAGGGATTAAGAACAAATGGGTTGTTGTACAGTAATCATGGGGATGTAGGGTCTAGCATAAGGAATATACTCAATAAGATCTATCTATCTATCTATCTATATGTGTGTGTGTGTGTATATATACATACATTATAATGTATATAGCAATTTGTAATATAGAATTGATGAGAGTTCAGTTAAAAAATATCAGTTGTGTCAATAAATAAGAGTAGATCATCCAATAAGACAGACCAAGTAAACCAAAAATATTGAAAGATATATTATAGATAATAATAACAAACAATAAAGTAGATTTTGTGAATGTATATTGAAATTTACACTCTATAATAAGAGCATATGTTCATCTCAAGTGCATAAGAGACATCCACAGAGATCAGTCTTATATTAAATCATAAAGAAAGCATTGGTAAGTTCCATAAAGTAGAACTGCTATAAACAGCACTTTCTAAATACAATCAAACTAGAAATTTATAATGGATGACTGAGTGAATGGGCATATGGGAAATTTTGTATAGAAGGATGATTAACACAAAATAATATCAAGAAAGACTATGGAAAAACAATAATAAGAAAAGTGGCTATCAGATTACAATCATTGGACAGGTGACTTCTTAAACTCTCTTTTATGATGCTTTGATATTATTTAAATAATATATGCATTTTGAAGGCTATTGCCCTACTCAGAATGTATTCTAATGGTTAAATTTCTTTAAAAAGAAAATCATTGGGGAGGCGGGGGCAAACTATCCAGGGCTGAGTTGAGTACAGGTCAGGGAGTAATGAGGTGATACAAGGCTTGGCACCGTCAAAGGATCTGAGCTTATTCTTGGTAACCCTGCCTAAAAGACAAAGTATCTTAAGAGAAAGCAGTTAAGGATGACTGGCAAGCATTCTATTTAAAGAGGGATCACATCTTATATTCTGCAAACATTGCCAGGTTTAGAATGATGGCAACAGTATCAAGATGAAACAGGAGAGATGGAATGAATACAATCATCACTGAAGGACATCATGTGTACACTTCTTTTGCAGATTGTTAAATTATTCTACATTGAGGGGGGAAAAGGATTCCAAATCCAGCAGAAAGACAGTGAAAGAAGGATGATCATAGCCTCAGTATTCCTCTTTCCAGCAGTGTTAACTCTATCCTTCTATTGCACAGGAGAATGTTGTTTCCTTGAGATATTTTCTTCATATACTCCATGACAATTATTGGAACTCTTCACATGTGTTAATAACCTATGTATTGACAACTCTTTATGATGACTTGAGGTTTTGTTTAAATATTCCTAGGAAGTAGATTTCCCCTCCCTTTTTCTTATCAGCTATCAAAAGTTTACAAGGCATCAGGAAAATTTTATTAAGAATGTGAAATGTTTCATGCATCTGCCTCCCAGTTTCTGCTAACACACAGTAATTGTTGAGTATGGTTACCTTTGCTTCCAAAAGAAAGAAGGGCAGAGCAGCAGTTAGAACCAACCGGATCTATGTCAAGGAAGTCAAAATCAATCACTAATCACCTCCAACTTTACTTCTGTCCTGTTCCTAGTGCTGACACATACAGCTGTTCAGGTTGTTCACTGTACAAAGGAATTTGACAAACAGGTAAGCGAAGGCTGAAATCTAGGTCATGCTCCATTCACCAAGGTATGTTCTCCAACAGAAAACTGAATTCCCTCAGCATGTTGTCACCTTTTTCAAATTTTCACAAAGATACTTTATGGGCTCACAACAATTTTACCTGTCTGTTTCTTTCAGGGTATAGATGAAACATTTACCTAATGCTAGGCAGCAGTGATCTATCCCAGACATAGAGTTATCTATGACAAAAAGGAAACAACCCTTCCACTAATGAGGGCATGCCAGGAAGATAAAATGGTCCAGGACATTACCAGCATAATGAAGACATTTCACAAATACATACTTCCCACCTCCAGGCTGCTTGTCGTGTGCAAGGAATAATTTATTGTTGTTGTTAATCCTCTGTATATGGACTACTGACCCATGCAGCAGAAACCACTCCTAACTGACATGTCATTCTGGTCCCTGGCTTGGAAAAGATGTGTGAGAAAGCTTATAACAGTTTGCATGTCCACAATATTTATTGCATATTTATCCAGTTTAAAAGTTTCATCATTAATTACCAATGTGAACTTAACTTACTGTTTCTACGGCATAGATAAGTAATTTAAGCAGGTTTTCATTAAACAGCACAAATATATTGCTGTTGATAAATTATGTTTTTTCCAAAGTCTCAGTAAGGATCCAAAAGAAAGGGGAATAATAATTAATATTTGGCAGAGCTCTGCTGTTTTTTTTTCTTCTGTTTAATGTGCTCAGGACATGGAATTTTTCAATAGATCCTAGCACATGGTCAGTTAAATATTAAATAATGATTACAATGGTGGCAATGTATCAACTGTTTTAAACAATTTCCAAAAGACAGTTTATGCTATAGGTAAAAATAGACTGGGTTAAATTATAGATCGTGATGTTAAATCTCCTAAAATACAACATCTTTCTATCATAGAGGCCAAAGTTTCTTGCTCTTTGAAAATTGGAATATTTTACTAGGAATTTACCCATAGTTAAGTTTACTATAAATCTACATACTTATTTTCATGAAATACAATTTTTTGTATCATTTAAAAGGAGAGTTTTAGGTATAGATGGAAGATGCTTATGCACTGATGGCTGGTACAACATTTAAGAAGAGAATCACTCAGCAAACATGCTTTGTGCCTTAAGTCCTTAGAGTGTAAACTCAAGAGGGTACTGATTTTCATCCTATATAATTTTAACCCTATAGAATATTGCCATTCACCAAGTATTTAAACTTTTCTGTATTGTTTCCAAGGCATGACGGCACTGAAGATGAAAAGGTAAGTAAGGTATAGCATCTCTCCTGGAGGTGTTCATGGTCTTACATATGTCTAAAAATATATCTAATTTTATTCTGAAGTGAGGAAAATCTACAATAGTAATTGAGGTTGGTAAAATTACTTTGCAATTGAAATATATTTAAAAAAACTGTTTGAATAAAAAAAGAAAGGAAAATATAATACTAGTTGGATAATTTAAAACAAATCTTTCAGCTCCTGGTTGAAGGCTGAGACTTCAGGACTTTCTTCCAGTATGGTCCAAGACAACTCTTCAAACAAGACCACAGCAATGAATCTTAGATGAAGTCACACCAAATTCCCAGATCAGCTGAAAATCTTCATCAAAGCATTCAAAAACCTGACCCAGGTTATGCCACCAAACAAAAGTTTGCTTTAGGAATCAACACTGAAGAGTAGAATCCAGATTTGGTTTCAGAATTGAAGAGCTAAGCATCAAGATCAGAAAAGATTAGAACCTGAGGAGAAATTAAAAGCCAGCCAAGATCAAGATCACTATGAAAGGAATATTCATAGTAGAGGAGATAGATAGTGCCATACCAGCTATACTTCCTACCAATTAAAACCCTCATCATGGCATTTACAAACAACTCTTATCCTGGGATTGATTCCAGAGAGCAACTTGCTTAGGAGATTGGGGTTCCAGAGTTAAGAGTCCAAATTTGGTTTCAAAATCAAAGATCTAGATTCCATATCCAGAGTAAAAGATAACTTGATGAGCCCTTAGAACAGAAACAAGACCAGGAATAAGATCTCTGAGATGAGAGAGTTCAACAACACAAAATGGCACCAATCTCCCTGTCTTGTTTCTCTAAAGCCAGAACAGGATGGACCAAGAAATAAATTCAGTGTATTTGGTGTCATCAGCCTGGGCTACAAATGCCTCTCATCCCAGGAACATACCCTTCTAAACACACTTTCAGCTTTTCCTGAAGGTGAGCCTCCTGGAAAATAGGACTTCAGGAGGCAGACAAATACAAGATATCAAACAGCCCTACCAATGGATTCTGGCTCCACAGTTCAGCAGATGTCAAGGAAAAAGAAAATAAACTTATTAATATGTATAAAAATTAATAAGGCTGGCTGAGTGGTGCATTGGTTGGGAACTGGCTTGGGATGCTAGAGGGCCCTGGTTCGGATCCCACATATGAGGGCCAGTAACACTGCCCTCTAAAAAATAAATAAATAAATAAATTAAATAATAATAACAATACAAGTCTTTTAGACTTTAATAAAACAAGTAAGCAAAAATAATCCAAGAAATAATAAAAATTTGAATAACAGTTGTTTGAATAATTCTATAGAAAGAGAAGTTTGTACCATGTAAAGAATAAAGTTTTTAAGTTGCTTATAAAATTTTTCAAACATTGACCTTGTAAAGCCACAAAGAAATGTCAATTAATTTCCAAAGTGGAACACAAACTATATTCTCTGATTATAATGCAATTAATCTACAAATAAAAAAGCATAAACAACCAAAATACAACCACTTAGAAATGTAAGAAAAAATGTGTTTTCTTAAAATAATATTGGGGCCAAAATGAATATAAAACCCTACTTTGAAGTTATTTAGAATATGATTATAAAAAAATATTAAATCACATAGTCTGTGGCTAACATGGAGCTTATGGGAAAAATTATAACCTTAGAAACTTTCATTAATAAATAAAAGAAAAGGAAGTTAAATTAGTTAAACATTTAATGTATGAGTAAATATAAAATTTTGGAATTCAAAAATAAAATAAAATTTGGAATATTTTTACCCAGCTTTGATTACCAGGAATCAATTAAGGAAAAGATTGCTACTCTGGACCCATAAATACTTTTCTGTGTTTGGGTGATATTAAAGGCCACCCTTTATGCTAATTAGGAAATTTAAATGAAATAAAAAGCTTAAAATAAATGATTAATCAGTCAAAGAAATCTCCTCGTAACACTAGACTTAACTATATCCTTACTTTGTATAGCAAGAGAAAAACTCTGTGTGTGTGTGTGATATATTTCCCTCCAATCAATATAAAGAAATAACTTGTGATTTCAAAATAATTTTACTACAAAGTTTTTTTTTTATTTTAAAGATGGTTACCATGTAGCATCATTTTTCTTTTGCAAAGCAAAACTCAACAATATTTTTAGAGAAAAATGCTTCTTATGCCCCCCAAAACCTTTACGAAAACTTTAGTTCTAACAAAAAAGAATAAGCTGAAGAATTATAAGGGAGAAATGCAAATAGTAAAAATGAATTGATAAATTAGAAAACTGAAAAGAAAAAAATTGATATATGTTTTGGGGAAGAGAGGTAAACACAAAAATACTGGCTGTACTAACTAGAATATCAAATATATAAAATATGAAAGGGCCAAGGCTAGTAACCATAGGAATAAGGAGCCTTAAATTGCTTGTATGAGAATTCTTTTTAATAAGACTATAATGATAACTTTCTAAATGTGGATAAAGTGATGACTAAATTTATAATAATATTGACCTAAGAATAGGGGTGACAGAATTAGCAAGTAAAAATGCAGAATACAGAGTTCAATTTGAATCCAAATAATAAAACTTTTTCATAAAGATATTTTCCATTCAATATTTGGGACATGCTCATACCAATAACTATTCATTGTTTATCTGCAATTCAAATTTAACTGAGTATTTTGTATTTTATATGGAAACTCTACCTAAGAAGACAAATATTAAATATTCCAATATACATAAAAGACTTAGAATGCAGGTAAATATCTACCTTTAGAAATAGTGCTGAAAGAAGTTTCTGAAACCCTTCAAAAAACATATGTATTTAGTATTTAAATCCTTCCTGATCATTGATATTTTTCCTTTTTAAAGGAAATCAATGAAGGTAATGTAACAATGATATTAATATCTCACAAAGATAATACAAACAATGCTAACTATAAGCTATCTAATTCTATAAAGAGGAAAAATGTTTAAATAAACATTCATAAAAAAATCACAGCAGTGTATTAAAAGAATGAAACACCGGGCTGGCTGAGTGGCACATTGGTTAAGAGCTGGCTTGGGACGCCAGTTCTGTGGAGCAGGGCCCTGGTTCGGATCCCACGAGGGCCAGTGACACTGCCCTCTACAGCTAAGATGGTGAACAACAGCTCGACCTGGAGCTGGGCTGCCTGCCGTGTGTCGCCGGTGACCACATAGACTGCAGCCCCTGCTGCAGTGGGTTTCCATAAGCTACTGTGTGTGGCCAGCAGCCAGTGTGAGCAGCCAGCAGCTGGTGTGAGCTACCAAGAGCCGCCCTGAGTGGCCATCCAGAGGCCGGTGACCAATCTGCCTGACCCAGGAAGAGCACAATGATAATACCAACATGGGCCAGTGAAGCAACGTCCTCCACAACTAGACTGAAGAACGAAAAGACAGCAACTTGTCTGTTCCCCTCTCCCAATTCCCCAATAAAATCTTTAAAAAAAAAAAAGAATGAAACACCATGAACAACTGTCCTTCATTCTAGTAACAGAAGTGTGATTCCAACCTCAATAGGTGCAATCATAATATCCACTTCTAGTTATCCTCAGTGCCACCCTCTAGTTTTCCCTTGCACTATCCCAAAAATTTTTAGTCTTTCAGGATCCATTCTAAGGCTTTCTAATTCACTTTCCAAACTGCTAACAGAATAATACTGTATTTTGAAAGCACATATACTGTATTTTGAAGCCACGTCTCAACCTGGAGGAGAGGCAGAAATGTGGAGCAGGCCCCAAACCTCTGTTTGGAAGTTGAGAATCAGGAAGGATATCGTGACTGCAGAGGCTCCTAGAGAGGAGCAAGAAACTCTAGCCCCACCCCAGCCTTCCCAGCCCTGAGTACTGGTGCCAAGAAGAGGAGCTCCCACAACATCTACCTGTGAAAAACAGTGAGTATTCAAACCACCCTGGTGGGATGGAGGTCTCGGGAAACACAGACATCCTCTTAAATGGCCGGCGCACAGACTCTTGCTCGCAGGCACTCACCTTGGGTTCCAGTGGAGGGGCGATGACTTGGGGGGCCTTAGAGACATATGGGGTCAGACTGAGGAGTATGACACCAGGAGGGAAACTGGAGGACAGTCAGCATTTTCCTGGTGAGAAATCCTCTACCCATGTAGTGGGCAGGTGAGCGCCATCTTGCCTCTGTTGAGCCAATCCGCACAGGTCAAATCTGAATCTGATTAGCCTGATGAGCTCCACCACTCTGCCTTGCTGACTCAGCTGGGACCCCACCTCACCCAACTCAAGCACAGCTGGAGGCACTTTCTCTGGGAGCAGCCAGCCCCTCTTGCATTTCACTCTTTCTAGGTACAAACATAATAGCCACTTCTAGCTATCCTCAATGTCACCCTATAGATTTCCCTTGCACTCTCCCAACAGATTTTAGTCTTTCAGCATCCATTGTAACACTTTCTAATCATTTTCCAAACTGATAACAGACATTTGAAAGTACATATATTATAATTTTTCACCTATTCTTAAAACACGTAGTCTAGGAGAGACCCAAGATGGCGGAGTAAATATTGTGCCCCTGTCCTTCTGTGAACACACTAAAATTACAACTAAATTACAGAACAATCAACCTGGAGAATAAACTGAAGTCCAGCTGAACAGAAGTCCTATAACAAAAATATAAAGAAGAAGCCACGTCGAGACCAGTAGGAGGGGCAGAGATGTGGAACAGGCCCCAAACCTCCATTTGGAAGTTGAGAATCAGGAAGGATATCTTGACTGCAGAGGTTCCCAGAGAGGAGCGAGAAACTCCAGCCCCACATAGGCCTCTCCATCCCAGAGTACTAGTGCCAGGAAGAGGAGACCCCACATCTGGCTGTGAAAAACAGTGAGGATTCCAGCCACCTTGGTGGGACTGAGGTCTCAGGAAACCTAGATATCCTCATAAATGACTGGTGCACAGATCACTCGCTCACACAGGCACTCACCTTAGGCTCCAGCGGAGGGGTGGTGACTCAAGGGACCCTCGGAGACATATGATGTGCAGACTGAGGAGTGTGGCTAGAAGGGGAGGATTGGAGGACAGTCAGCATTTCCCTGGTGAGCAGTCCTGCTCCCATGTAGCTGGCAGGCAGGTGCCATCTTGACTATGTTGAGCCCGCCCCCACAGGCCAAATATGAATCTGATTGGCCTGGTGATCTCCAAAGCCCCACCCTGCTAACTCAGCTGGGACCCCACCTCACCCAACTGTATTACAGCTAAAGGCAGTTTCTCCTTAAGTGGCCAGCCTCTCCTGCATTTCACTCTTTCCAGGAAAACTATCAGAGACCATGGACCCCACGAGGGCAGCAACTGGTGTGCTCTGAGCCTGTTGATGAGTCATTCCAGGCTATGGCACAAAACCAGAGTCTACATTAACATGGTGACCACAACTTTTCCAACTCTAGTAACTCCCTGAGACACTGCTTCACCCAACTTGGCTACCATGTGAGGCTCTATCAGCAGCTGAGCCTTAAGGGAGCTAGCAGGTGGCAGCAGGCCTCAGGGTGTCCTGGCTTTTTGCAGAACTACCCGAGGCCCCATACTGGTGGCAGATGTCCTCAGTTCACAGCATAGCCTGTCCAATGCACTTCCAGGTTTAGCACAGGCAGTGAACAACTGCAGATTGCTTTGCAGCTCCTACCAAGTAGCCCTCAGCCAGTCACAGGCAGTGGCTGACCTGGGCTTGTACCAGAGTCAATCCCAAGAGGCCCCAGAACTAACATACTTAAAGGTTGGCTTCAGACCACAGCAGAGCACCACCCAATTAGGCCCACAAGTGGTATACACAAAGGGCAGTCTCAACAGGCACCAAAGCCCACTGGGGTGAATCCCACTTAGTGGGGTAAGACCCCAGCACAGCAGCCCATCAACTGTGGATGTGGCCAAACCCCACAGCCAATCAGTATGAGGCTCAATCCCATTCACTGACATGCCAATAGCAATCAAGTCTCAACCATAACAGGAGGGAACACATGACCCACACAAGGGATACTCATGGAGCCCCCAGAGCAGGTGACCAGGGAGATTGTCCCATGGTCCCACAGAGGACCTACTACATAAGGTCACCCTGCCAAGACTGGGAGACATAACACATCTACCTACTATATAGAAACAAACACAGAGAGGCAACCAACATGAAGAAACAAAGAAGTGTGTCCCAAATGAAAGAACAGGAGAAAACTCCAGAAAAAGAACTAAACAAAATGAAGGCAAGCAACCTACCAGATACAGAGCTCAAAACTATGGTTATAACAATGCTCAAGGAACTTAGTGAGAACTTCAACAAAGAGATGGAAAGCATAAAAAATGACATGGAAATCACAAAAAAGATCCAGTCAGAAGTGAAGAATGCAGTAACTGAAATGAAGACTGCACTAGAAAGAATCACCAGCAGACTAGATGACACAGAAGATCAAATCAGCGATTTGGAAGAAAAAGTAGCAGAAAACACTCAATTGGAACAGCAAAAAGAAAAAAAAAGAATCAAAAGAAAAAAAATGAGAGTTTAAGAGACCTTTAGCAACATCAAGCATACCAACATTCACATCATAGGGGTACTAGAAGGAGAACAGAGAAGATAAGGTATTGAGAACCTAGTTGAAGAAATAATGACTGAAACCTGGCAAAGGAAATGACTATACAAGCCCAGGAAGTGCAGACTCCCAAACAGGAGGAGCCCAAACAGGCCCACACAAAGATGTTATAATTAAAATGGCAAAGGTTAAAGACAAAGAAAGAATCTTAAAAGCAGCAAGAGAAAAGCAGTTAGCTAGCTACAAGGGAGCTCCCATAAGACTGTCAACTGATTTCTGAACAGAAACTTTATAGGCCAGGAGGGATTGGCAGGAAAGATTTAACATGATGAAAAGTGAGAACCTACAACCAAGACTACTCTACAGAGAAAGGCTATGATTTAAAATCAAAGGACATATAAAGAGCTTCCCAGACAAGAAAAAGCTATAGGAATCCATCACCATCAAACCAGTATTACAAGAAATGTTAGAGGGATTTCTTTAGGACAGAAAAAAAAAATTATGAATAACAAAATGGCAATAGCTACATATCTATCAACAATTACTTTCAATGTAAATGAGTTAAATGCTCCAATCAAAGGACATAGGAGGGGGGCAGCCCTGTGGCTCAGTTGGTTAGAGCACATACTCTGAACAACAACGTTGCTGGTTCGATTTCCACATGGGATGGTGGGCTGCACCCTTTGCCCCCCGCAACTATATTGAAAACAGCTAGTGAACTTGGAGCTGAGCTGTGTCCTCCACAACTAGATTAAAGATGACTACTTGACTTGGATATGATGGATCCTGGAAAAACGGCCTCAACAACTAGATTGAGACAGCTACTTGAGTTGGAGCTGATGGGTCCTGGAAAAAACACTGTTCCCCAATTAAAAAAAAAAATTAAAAAAAAAAAAAAAGGTGGGCTGAATGGATAAGAAAATAAACCCTTCCATACGATGCCTATAAGATATTCACTTCATATTGAAAGACACACACAGGTTGAAAGTAAAGTAATGGAAAAGATATTTCATGAAAATGGAAATTTAAAAAAAAACAAAAAAATGTGGGGTAGCAATACTTATACCAGATGAAATAGACTTTAAAACAAAGGCTATAATAAGAGACAATGAAGGACCCAGTAATCCCACTTCAGGGTATTTATCCAAAGAAACCCAAAATACTACATCGAGGGGACATGTGCATCCATACATTCATTGCTTCACTGTTTACAATGGCCAAGATGTAGAGGCAGCCAGTGTCTGTCGATGGATGAATGGATAAAGAGGAGGTGGTACATATATACAACTGACTAATGCTCAGTCATGGAAGGGAATTGGTTCTTGCTATCTGTGGGGGCATGGATGGACCTGGAGGGTATTGTGCTGAGTGGAGTACGTCAGACAGAGAAAGACAGATGCAATGTGACTTCAGTTATACATGGAATCTAAAGAACAAATTACAAACAAGACAGTAACAAACTAATAAATACAGAAAACATTTTGATGGTTGCTAGAAGGGAGGGGGGTTGGAAATCGGTGAAAAGGGGAAGGGACTAAGAAGTACAAATTTGTTGTTACACAAATCATGAACATGTAGGGTATAGCATAAGGACTATAGTCCGAAATATTGTAATAACTATGTATGGTGTCAGATGGGTACTAGATTTGTTGGGGTGATAGATGGGAGGGGGTTGGGGACAGGGTGAAAAAGTGAAGAAATTAAGAAGTACAAATTGGTAGTTACAAAATAGTCATGGAAATGTAAAGTAAAGCACAGGAATATGGTCAATGATATGACAATAATTATGTATAGTGCTAGGTGGATACTAGACTAGTCAGAGGGATCACTTCTTAAATTATATAAATGTCTAACCACTATGCTGTACGCCTGAAATTAATATAAAATAATATTGAATGTCAACTGTAATTTAAAACTTAAAAATCAGAGGAAAAGGTGAAGGGCAAAAAAAGGTCCAAATTTTCAGGTATGAAACAAATACATGTAAGTCATAGAGATGTAATATACATCATAGGGAATATAGTCAATATGTTGTGTTAGCATGGTACAATATCAGGTGGTTGCTGGACTTATCATGATGATCATTTCTTTAGGTATATAAATGTTGAATAAATATGGGGTACCCCTGAAACTAATGCAATATTGTACATTAGCTATATTTTTAATAAAAATCTTTAAAAAATAAAATAAAATAATTGGAAAGAGGGGAAACACTTAGTCTATATTGTCTGTAGAATGAATCTCAAAACTCTTTAAAAGGACTTACAAAACTCTCTCAAATCTACATCTGCATATATTTTTTATTTTGCCTTTATATATGTAAATACGTAAGATATATGTAAACTATAATGCATAATAATAAATAAAAACTTATGAACCCACTATTCAAATCAAGAACTAGAACAAACCAGTAATGTGTTCTTCCCCTCCATACATTTTTGTATCTACTTACCCCCCCCCAACCAGGTAACCACAATCCTGAGTTTTGTGATTTTAATTCTCATTGTTGTTGTTGTTTTAATGCACAAATTTTTAAGTAATTGTTTGATATTGCTTGTTTTTGAGATTCAAAAAGGTGGCACTTTATTGCAGAGTTTTTCAAGACTAGCATCTTCCCTCAACTTTATTTTATTGATATCAATATTGTTGCCTGTATCTGTGAAGATCTTGGTGTTTTGCCAGGCTGGTATTATAGATGGAGAGAGGTCAGGGAAGTTGAACATGTAAGCAAGGATGTGATTCTAATGATTGTCTATGGAATTTAAGGAAGATATTGATAACACAAGAAGTACGAGGAGCATGGAATGGTGACTTCATCCATGGTTTATAGGTCTTAATGGGACCAAAAGGTTGTGGGAGCCAAGCAGCTAGTGAAAATAAGATAGAAAGAATAAGAAGTGATGTTGAGAAGATACATTTCAAATATTAATCAATGTGAAAAGATCAAGGGAAAAAAACATGTGAATTTATAGCTAGATGCCAAAAAGTCTGATGATTTTATGAACCACCTTTGACTCACTGATCTGCTGTAATACAACAGAAACCAATAAAGATTGCAAACTTAATAAATACAAATATTAATATGCAAATGCTATGAAAACAATTTCTCCAGGAATTACTCAATTTCATATAAGCTGAGACAAGTGACCAACACAGTCCTTAAGTATATGCATAAAACTGGAGAACATTAATTTTTATTAAGAACATAAGATTTCTATGAAACTCATAATCAATTTTAGAGTTTAAATTTATAATATGCTTGAAAACAAATTAACATTTTTTTACTGAAAAATGCTAACTTGTCCATGGAACCACTAGAGGTCCAAAAAATTCCCATTGTGTAACATTACCATAAATTTATTGGCATTGAAAATATGTCCTCCAATAAATCAGTTACTTGAAAAGTGGTTCTAAAGCAGCATGTTTATGTAAGTATATTGATGTGAACTTATATAAATATATAGATAAAAAACATGAACATATTTATGTATAGAATAAGAAAAAGAGATAGACAGATAGCTAGGTTCATCAAATGATAAAAGTGAATACTTCTGAGTGATGGGATTTGGATATATATTCTCCCCGCCACCCCCCACCCCAATGTTATAAACTTTAAAAGGCTACATTCTATCACTTTATGTCTGCCATAAATACTTGTTAAAAGGATAAATCAATAAATCAATGGCAACATTTGGTTTTTTAAACAATCTTATTTATCTGCAAATGGGTAATCCTAACCACTGCCAAAATTCAGTGACCACAACTGCAAGTGATGAATTGGAGTAAAATTAAGTTACTTATTTATACCTGGTATCCCTTGTGATAGTCTGTCTCCAAATATGGCCACCATCAATTTCATTCCTCCTCATACTCACATATCATACTTACATCAAATGGTTGAGACCAATTCCCTTCTTCTTGAAGTAGGCCAGATTCTACTGCCCAACTAATAAAATTCTATGGAAGTTATGTTTGGAAACTGCTGAAACTAAGTTTCTTCCTAGGCCTCTTGAAATGCTCATTCTTGGGTCTTTCCCTCTTGGAACTCAGTTATTGAAGAGAAGTCCATTTGTAAGATGAGTAACCAATTGATAGATAGACAGAATCACCCACCAGCCGTGTGAGTGATCTTTCCTGGATATCTATCTTAGTCAAGGCTTGAATGACTCCAGTCCTACCATGTGAGAGACACTAAGTGAGAACTGTTCAGTTGGGCCCAGGCACCCCATGGAACTCTAAGAGGTAAAAATAACATTTTATTGTAAGCTATTATGTTTTGGGGCAACTTTTTATATAGTAGAAACCTGGAAGATACTTCATATTCTTGTAAATTTTAAAAACACTACTATAGTTTAAGGATTCTTAAATACACGTTTTGCTCATTTTTCTCAGAGCCTTCCAAGTTGTCTGTTGAGATTCATCTTTTTTATTTGAACTTAATCCCTCCTGTACATGTAGACAAAATAGCATATTAAATTCATTTTATTTTATGATCATATGTTGTTTATAGGATTTTCAGTAATGATATTTTGCAAATTTTAATTAAAGAGATAATAGGAGAGAGTGGTGTAGGCCAGAGGGTCACCCTGGGAAGGTCGAGGCATGCAGGTGCAAAAGGACACCGTGCCAACCTATACTTGTAAGACAGAAATGTGAAAGGATGTGTGTGGGGGGCGGGAAAAAAAGAACCCAAATTAAGGTATAAATAAGATGATCCTTTACCTCTATATTCAGTTTGCAGATTTCAGATGTTTTCCATTATGTCCTAACATACAAAGAATAAATCTTCTGCCTTCTCCTAGCAATAAAGGTATCCAAAGGGTCCCTAATTCATTCATTCATTCATACAACAAGTATTTATTAAATACCTACCCTGTTCAATGCACTAAACTTGGCAGTAGGGATACAGTGACAAACAAGATAGATAACTAAAATGCTTGGGATTAATAGATGAGGCAACCCAAAAGTTGCTTTTGGATAACTTATATCAATAGTAGGATGCTGGTGCCATTCATGAGATGATTGAATAAGGCTAAGTGAGATATTAAGGCATAGCCAGGACAACATACTTCAATAACATCATCACCAGCTTGTCCAGGCAGATTGCCCTAATCCATGGTGCTAGACCTGGCCTTTTGTGAAGCACTACTTCTGGGGACTTGGACAGAACAATTTATAGGGGAATATTATCCCTCATGAGTTTTTCTCTGGGACTACAGATTCCAGCATTTTTATGGCTACCATTCATGTCTATAAGACCATCATCCTTGTTCTGGCTCAAGAACCATCTGAATCTCCCAGGGCAGGTCCCCATTCCTCATCACCCTCCCTGGTCTCTTGTCTCTAAATCTTCTTCCTTAAACTCCTACAAATCAAAGCTTTATTTAGCTCTCTTTCTTTTAAAATGTAGACCAGTAAAAAGTTATCACAAATAATCTCGAGAACTAGCAACGTAAAATTTTCATTTTCATTCCATTTTAGTCTGAATTTTCTCTCAAAGAGCAGGAAAAAAAATGTCATACAAAGTAAATAATTTAGTTGTTATATTTTGGTTAAAAAAAAATGTGTGCCAGACTCTTAGTGTTTGCAAAATAAAGTTAAATGATTCTAAAAGAGTGAAGCAACCATATAAACCTCAGAAGACACACTGCTATAATAAAATATTCAAAACAGTTTTATTCTTTTTGAAGTAAATAGAATTACATTCTCCTTTTGCACACAGCCATAGAACCATGGCAAGTCCACAGAAGAGGCAATGGGAGAATTATTATAATTTAGACAATATAATCAATAAAGGTAACCTATTGTCACTGAAAGCCTCCCAGTCCATTCAAAGCAAGGAAATAAAACACTGTGCTTCGGGCTATAGCTGCAAACATAAATTAAGCAATGAAGTTATGTTAAGTAACTTAGGAAGAGGGAAAAACTAACCTTAAAGATTAGAAACTATAAAAATATACTATCTAATTTTTATCTGCATATTTGCATATAACAAGAAAAAAGAGAAGAAATAGATCCAGGCACTTTACATGGAATCAGCATAAATCTTCATCACTGAACAGAGAAAGTCCCAATGATAATCCATTACCAAAAGCAGTTTATTTATATATTTGTAATTAAGTTCAATGTATTTCCAAAGAAATACAAGAATCACAGGCCAATTATAATAAAAGGAGATCCTTATATTACCAAAATAATTGAATTACAGTATTTTAGGACCTAGAACCTGAGGCATTAAGAAAAATGGTTGGCAATAAAAGCCATACCTAACATTCTGATAGATTCTAATTTTTAAGTACCATATACAATATCCTTTGCCACAGCACTACTCAGAGAAAATTATTTAATCTGTAAAGAGACCCACAGAAAGCTGTGAAATTCTAAAACATTTAAGGTTCTATTCCCCATATACTGGCTACAAGAAGAGAGCAAAGAGAAGGCAGAAAACAAGGCCTAACAAAAAACAAATTGGGATTGAGAGATTTGTTGCTGTGGGCAAACCTAGAAGTATGTAATACATTTTGACGTTTCTGGCTCACTAGCATTACAAAAATACCCAGGTTATAAAATTTGATTCCATTTCTTTTTTTTTTCCCTCTGTCTCTACCATATCTATTCTAATGAGAGAATTCCACTTGCTCTTGCAAATACATTATATGGTATCAATATATTTCTACATTTTTGAAGGCACGGAATTCTATTTTTAAAAAGTAAACATTTGTAATTATAGAGCATTTGCTTTACAGGTTTCCCTCACTATCCTACAGTAGAACTTTCTTCCAAATTCTTTCAGCCAAAATAGTGTAAAGCAAAGAAGCAATTGCCATTAATTTATACGGAAAAATGTTTGAGTCTTCCCAGACCTAAAATTCAATGCATGCACAATATCTGTTTCTTTCGCTATAACTAAAACACTTAATTATGTCTAGTTTTACAATAAACGTAACACCCTTATGAGTTCTCCTAGACTTTTCTGATACCCTATGACACATCTTGCTTAAGACACACAAAATAAATCTAGATAAAACACAGATGCTCACAGACACAGTTCAAAGCTATGATGGCTTGATGCTGAGATGCTGAGTGTAGTTGCTTCTTTCCTTTTTTTCGTGAAAGCAAAAATCCTCGTTGGACTTCCTTCAGCTAGTGAAAACAGGTATTAATGTAAGTATTTGGTTTAAAAGTGAACTGCTGTAACATGAACTTTTTAAAAATGGGGGTACCTATATTTGCGAAGCTTCTAATATCTTTCTTTTGCAAATGTATCTATTTCCAAAGTCTAACCATTGGTATTACTTTAAACACAACAACAATAAAAAAAGCGATAAGGCTTTAAAACACAGACACATTGATTTACAAAGATCTCTAGGCTAGGATATATGAAACACGACTTTAAAAAAATATAAAACTACAAAAATAACAATACACAGACACCAAACATTCAAAGAATTAACACCTATCATTCTCAAACTAGTCCAAAAAATTCAAGAGGAGGGAAGGCTTCTAAGTTCATTTTATGAGGCCAGCATTACACTAATTCCAAAACCAGAAAAGAACATTACCAGAAAAAGAAAATTATAGACCAATATACCTGATGAACATAAATGGAAAAACCCTCAACAAAATATTAGCAAACTGAATTCAGCAATACATTAAAAAGATCAATCATCATGATCAAGAGGGATTTATTCCTGGGATGCAATGTTGGTTCAATATCCAGAAATCAATTAATGTGCTAAACCACATAAACAAAATTAAGGATAAAAATCATATGATCCAACCAATTTCTAGATGTAGAAAAAGGATGACAAAATCCAGCATCCATTAATGAGAAAAACCCTTAGCAAAGTGGGAATACAGGGCACAAACCACAATATAATAAAGGCCATATATGACAAATTCACAGTTAATCTCATATTCAACAGGGAAAAGCTAAAAGCTTTCTTCTTAAAATCAAAACAAAGAAAGAATGTCTACTTTCACCACTTTTATTTAACACAGTATTGGAAGACCTAGTCACAGCAATCAGACATGAAAAAAAAATTAAAAATTGGAAAGAAGTAAAACTGTCATGATGATGAAATGATACTAGAGAGAGAACCCTAAAGATTACACACACACACACACACACAAACCCTAAAAAAACTTCTACAACTGACAAATGAATTCATTAAAGTAGCAGGATACAAAATTAATATCCAGAAATTGGTTGCATTTTTATACATCTATAACCAATTATCAGAAAGATATTTTTTAAAGACTTTATTGGGGAATTGGGGGGAGGGGAACAGCGCTGGGGAGTTGATTGGGGGAAGGGGAACAGACAAGTTGCTGTCCTTTTGTTCTTCAGTCTAGTTGTGGAGGTCGACGCTTCACTGGCCCATGTTGGTATGATCATTGTGCTCTTCCCAGGTGGGGCAATCGGTCGCAGGTCATTGGTCAGCCACTCACAGTGGCTGACAGCCGCTCACGCTGGCTGCCAGCCACTCACGTAGCTCATGGCAGCCCACTGCAACCCCACTGCAGCCTACGCTGTCGCCAGCAATTCACAGCAGCCCAGCTCCAGGTCGAGCTGTTGTTCATCATGTTAGCTGTAGAGGGCGAGCGTCACTGGCCCTCAGTGTGGGATCCGAACCGCAGCCCTACTGCTCAGAGCTGGCGCTCCCAAGCAAGCCCTTAACCAGCTGAGCCACTCGGCTGGCCCAGAAAGACAATTTTTTTAAAATGCCATTTACAATTGCATTTAAAAAAACAAACAAAAAAACCAAACAAAATCTAGAAATAAAGTTAACCAAGGAGGTAAAAGACCTGTACTGGGAAAATTATAAGACATTGAAGAAACAAATTGAAGAAGATACAAACATGGAAGCATATATCATGCTCATGGATAGGAAGAATTAACAGCTTTAAAATGCCCAATATACCCAAAGCAATCTATAGTTTCAATGCTATCCCTATCAAAATATCAATGATGTTTTTCACAGAACTGGAACAAATAATTCCAAAATGTATATGGACTCACAAATGACCCCAAATAATTACTGCAACTTTGAGAAAGAAGAACAAAGTTGGAGGTATCATGCTACCAGATATTAAACTATACTAGATATTAAACTATACTAGAAGGCTGTAGTAATCAAAACAGGATGATACTGACATAAAAATACACACATAGATCAATGGAACAGAATAGAGAGCTCAGAAATAAATCCACACTAATTGGTCAATTAATCTATGATAAAGTAGGCAAGAATATACAATGGGGTAAAGGCAGTCTATTCAATAAATGGTGTTGAGAAAACTGGACAGACATACAAATAAATGAAACTGGACCACCTTCTTGTACCATATACAAGAATAAAGTCAAGATGGATTAAACTTAAAAGTAAAACCAGGAACCATAAAACTCCTAGAAGAAAACATAAGCATTAAACTCTCTGACATTGTTCTTACTAATGTTTTTTCTGATATATCTCCTAAGACAAGGGACATAAAAGAAATAATAAAAATGGGACTCTATCAAACTAGAAAGTATTTGCGCAGCAAAGGAAACCATCAACAAAACAAAAAGACAACATACCGAATGGGAGAAGATATTTGCCAATGAGATATAACTAATAAGGGGTTAATATAAAAAACTTATAAAGAATTTATACATCTCAATACCAGAATAACAAAGAATCCAATTAAAAAATGGGCAAGCACATTTCTCCAAAGAGGACACACAAATGGCCAATAGACATAAAAAAGATGCTTAACATCACTAATCATCAAAAAAATGCAAATTAAAACCACAATAAGGTATTACATCACGCCAGTCAGAATGGCCATAATCAGTAAATCAACAAACAAGTGCTGGTGAGGATGTGGAGAAAAGGAAATCTTTGTGCACTGTTGGTGGGATTGCAAATTGGTGAAGCCACTATGGAAATCAGTAGGGAGGTCCCTCAAAAAAATAAAAATAAAACTACCTTATGACCCAGTAATTTCATTTCTGGGTATTTATCTGAAGGAATCCCAAACACCAATTTGGAAAGATATATGCATCCCTATGTTTGTTGCAATGTTATTTACAATAGCCAAGATATGGAAGCAACCCAAGTGCCCATCAATAGAAAATTGTATAAAGAAGAAGTGGTACATATGTACAATGGAATATTACTCAGCCATAAAAAAGAATGTCATCTTACCATTTACAAGAATATGGATAGGCCTAGAGGGTATTATGCTTTGTGAAATAAGTCAGACAGGAAAAGACAAATACCATATGCTTTCACTTATATGTGGAATCTAAAGCACAAATTAATGAACAAACAAAACAGAAACAGACTCATAGATGCAGACAACAAACTGCGGTTGCCAGATGGAAAGGATGTTGAGGGGCTTGGTGAAAAAAGTGAAGGGAATAAGAAGTGCAAATTGGTAGTTACAAAATAGCCATGGGATGTAAAGTACAGTTAGGACATAAGTTAATAGTATTGTAATAACTATGTATGGTGCCAGGTGGGTACTGGATTTATTGGGAGGATCATTTCATCAATTATAAAAATGTCTAACCACTATGTTGTACACCTGAAATTAATATAAAATCATATTGAATGCCAACTGTAATTGAAAAATTTAAATTTAAAAAATATAAACACACTTGAAGAAAATCAAGAAAAATTCATTAATCAGGAATCTCAAACTTTGGATAAATGATTATATAACAAAATCATTGCAAACCATTAATATTACATGGAATCCAGGCTTCCAATAGATAAGAAATATGTCTTTAAGAAAAAGCAAAACTTCTAATATTAGCAATTAAATGGCTGAATCAAGATAAATATGTATTTTTCATCTTCAAAAATTTGGAAACAGAAGCCATGCTGCTTATCTGGCTTGTTTACTGACAGCAGCAGGATCTTGACATGCCTTTACTAATTTCATTCTCTAATTCTAGAATATTTCTTCACCCTCCACCCTTCTGTCCCAACCATGTCTACCTTCACCATTTGCAAAACTCAGCCTTATTCTTCAATGTTCAGTTCTAGCATCACCTCTTTAGTATGCCTCACCTGTCTCCCACCCCTTGACCCCTGCAGCACTGAGGTCTAGATTGCATGACCTTATATTATCTCATCTTCATGCTCCTTAGTGTGCTGTATTATGCTGTTTGGGTGCCTCCAAGTGAGAAGTGATTTTTTATCCACCTTTCTCACAGAGTAAGAAATGTGCCTGATATTTACTAGGCTTTTAAGAAATATTTGTTCTGGGCCGGCCGAGTGGCGCGATGGTTAAGAACTGGCTTGGGATGCCAGAGGGCCCCAGTTCGGATCCCACATATGAGGGCCAGTGACACTGCCCTCCACAGCTAAGATGCTGAACAACAGCTCAACCTAGAGCTGGGCTGCCGTGAGTCGCCGGCAATGGCATAGGCTGCAGCCCCTGTGGCAGTGGATTGCCATGGGCTACCGTGTGCAGCCAGCGTGAGCGGCCAGCAGCCGCAGTGAGCGGCCGTCCTGAAGCCGGTGACTGATCTGCCTCGCCCGGGAAGAGCACAATGATGGTGACAACTTGGGCCAGTGAAGCAATGCCCTCCACAACTAGACTGAAGAACAAAAGGCCAGCAACTTGTCTGTTCCCCTTCCCCCAATTCCCCAGCACTGTTCCAATCCCCCCAATTCCCCAATAAAAAAAATCTTTAATAAAAAAATATATATATATTTGTTCTACTACATCAAATGGAATTTAAGACTTCTTGTTTGCTTTAATAATCCAGGAAGCTCTATTAATATGGGTAAAAAAAAAGTTGGGAAAAATTGAACATATGTTATGGAATAAACTACATAGTCTTAAGCATGACCATAAATAACAAAGACTAGAAAAGCAGCCTAGACTGGTGTATAGTTTTAGGGTGAATGATCAGTCTTTCCACTCTAAGATATAGTGACTCTTCGTTAGGAGTTCCCATGGGAATGTCTCTTTCCTAGGTCTGGTAAAGATCTGTTTCTGCTATTTTTACCTTTTTTATTATATTTTTTTAAAACCACTCACTGACCTTGTTCTGTTGCCAAACTAGTTCATGTCAGGCTAATTACTTCCTTTTATAAGAGCTTCTATACAAGTGTCAGTGAATTCTCAGTTTCTTCTGTAGTTGATCCAAGCTGACTTTAATGTAGAAACTTTTTCAACTATACTTCTACAACCCTGCCACAGATATGTACATTGGCAATATTTCTGTATACGCTATTCTTTTCCAAGTCAGCATCTGCCAAATATTCCTGAGCCTCTGCTTGAGAATTCCCAGAGAGAGTTTCTCTTCTTATTGCTGAAGACCCCTCTGGTATTTGGGAGAATACTAGATTATTAGAAAATAACTTCTAAGCTAAATAAAACTCTTCTCCCAATACTAGAAAAAAAAATTCTGTTGTTACATAGCATTTTAACATTGAGATGCCTCATATCTATTAATGTTCCATGTACATTTTAGCATTAGCCACTGATACATTGAAATTTTCAGTATCTACATGGTGTACAAAACTCATAATAAATCATACAGTCTCTATCTATTTACATATAAAATTTATTTCATATTTTATTATATTTTAATATGATAATTTTGGGTAAATTGAAGGTATCAGCTAAAATAGGAGCCAACTCACATAATGCTTGGGTCTTCTGCAAACTTTTTCAAAACACAAAGGCTTAAAAATCTATTCTTTTAGAGTTCTTGAAGCTTTCAATTTTTTCAAAATAAAAACTTAGGTGAAAAATCTAGTATTTTTACAGAGACAGTAGTAGAAGCACATAAAATAGCAATTACTGTCCACTTCCATCACAACTATTCATGTGGCTATTCACAAGATATTGCTTTCGATACACGTAAAGCAACAGTTAAAAGAAAATACATTCATGATGTCACATTCTGAAAGGCAAGGAGACAGAAAAATATATGCACTAGAGCACCCCAAAACAAGCAATAGAAAGATAATCTATAGGCAAGTAAAGGAAGAGAAATTTAAAAATTTTACAGGTGAGAATTATATATCAAAAAACCAAAACAATTAAAATAGAAAACAAAAATCTTTATGAATTGGAATAAAGCTATTAACCAACTATATGATCTTTTAAAATGAACTCAAAAGCATGCATCCAGTAAATCTACTAGATTAAAATTTCAAGCAAAACCATATTTAAGCACAAAGAATATTTGTTAGTAATAATGTTGAGGAAATAACATCCATAATAATAGAAAAGCTCATTTTTATAGAATTAGATTTATAGCTTTTCCAATTATAAATGTAATAGATGCTTAGTATAGAAAGTTTGTGGGTTAAAATAAGTCACTAAATGAAAACACTCATAATTCTATTTGTCAAAAAGAATTACATTTTTATTTTTCTTTGCATATGCTTTACTATCTGAAATAATATTCAAAATTAAAGTTATGTGGGTATTTACCATTTGATATTATTTACATTGATAGTATTTTCTGTGTCATTTATTTATTTGGAAAGAATTGAGACCCCATTAATATGGCTTAAACAAATAAAGGTACATTTTGGCTTGTATGAATAAAAAGGTTACTGAAAAGACCAGGAGTGAGCTTATTTGGACTTGATGCTCAAATGAACTAATTGAAAATCCATCTTTATCCATGCGTTTTTCTCTGTTGGTTTTATTCTCAGTCAGTTCTTCCCACAAGTTGGCAAAAACAAAAACCAAAATGCTTTTCATTTACGTAAATTCCTATGGGAAGTTCCTGCCTCTTCAACAGTACTCCCAGGGAGGGTTTTCCTTGCGGTCATTCCCTCAACCCAGAGAGATATACCATTGGTTACTCAGCCCTTAATTTCCTGGATAATTTTGAAATCATTGACATGAATCTGAATTCAAAGCTCAGAGCCTGGATGAGACTACTGCCTAGGGAACAAGTATTAAATAGAGGAGAGAAGAGTCTAAAGAATGTGGCCGAGGCCTTACAACCAGACTAGTTAGCAGATTAAAACTGGGTGTAGAACAATAGTCATGAGTTCTCTTTGTACAAATTCCGCAGCCCTAGCAAATAGTCAGAAAGGCCATGGACTAACAGTCCATGTATTCTAACATTTACAGAGGTTAGGCCCAAGAAAACAAATTTTCAGAAGAAAGTATTTCAATGGATTAATAATACATCACTGGGAAAGCAATATCACAGAATCCAAATAAAATAGTATAATTAAAATATACTAAATGGGTTAAGCAAAAGCCTACATTCAACTTTGAAGAAAAAAATGCATTGCTCTTTACCTAATTATTGTAAATTCCTTCCTGGTCAAATAATAAAATAAGACAGCTTGTTCATCTTCAAAATCAAGTTCAGTAATATATGGGAAGCCATGATATAAGACAAATTGTCATACAAGGTTAACATGTAGTTTTGCATTTGACGTAAAACTGCCATTTCTAAGGATATTCAATGTCTTTTGAAAATTTTATCGAACTGCCTAAGCCCAAAAATTTTAAAGTATTTTATACTCTACAACAATTTGCAAAGAACTTGGTGGGCATGACAGAAAACAAAATCTGAATAGCTTTACTACTATGTTCAGCTCATGTTATAATAAATAATTCTTAATATTTCCTTTGGAATTTTTAAATAATAAATAACAATCTACACAAAAAATTTTATACCATATATCTAAATATCCTCATTAGCGTTAGAACATAGCATGATGCATAATCTGTATTATTAGGGAGGAATCCCTAAATTGTACAAAAGAACTCATTTCAATTATTTTTAGATTTCTGTTAAAATTAAAAAATAATTATACATGTGTATAAACCAATTCTTGATCTATAAAATCATATAGTCCCAATCTTTAAGACATCATCAAAATTTCACTGTGATAAAAAACATGTCCTGAAGAGTTCAAAGCAAACTTATTAATAATAGTTTTTATCCCCAAAGAAGAAATTGGAACATAACTTTCACATTTATTTGTATATACTTCTGTTTTGCAAGACTTTTTCAGATAATAATCTCCTATTATATAATTATTTTAAAGTAATTTGTAGTCTTAGTGTTCAATGTGAATATGAGAAATAACATACTAATGACCCACACATTTATGGCTCCGCCCCATGCTTAGTAATATATGGCATAGGTTAAAAGGGAGAGATGACTCAAATCCGCAGCTGTAATCTAGAATAAACATGAATATTGAACACTTTTATTTATAATAAAAGGACACTGTCCTTTTCATCCTTTCCTTAGCTGACTGAACTCATTGAAGTAAGTAGTTTTAGTGGTAATTATATTTTATGTATTATCTAATTATTTTTCAAGTTTTCTTTGTGACTAATAATATTTTACACAAACACACAGATAACTGATTGAATAAATGATGTTACAATATAAATTGAAAATATGATGTTTGCCTTAAAAAGAATGAATAAACCTATGAAATGGAAAAGAAAAGTAATTTGTAGTCTTAATGAGATACTAGAAAAAATATATCAACTATGTCAAAGTGTAATATACAAAAAGATCAACCCTTTTTCTTGATTAAAAAAATGTAGATTATTCAGGTCACACCAGGTGATTCTGCTCAGGTGAACTGTAGAGCACTATTCAAAAAACACTGGTGATGGGGAAACAGTGCTGTAGAGGAAGAGGCCTTTCTGAGCCTATTAGCAAAGGCAAAATCTAGGAAGAGGAGATGGATATGACACATAAAAATTTAAAACTAAAGTATATGTCAGGAAACACTGATGAAAATTAAAAAGCAAATAATAAATTGGGAAAACTTTTTAAATAAAAAATCAAGGGTAACTCTGATACATAAAAATGTTTTAAAAATCAATAGAAGAAAAATAAGCATCCTATCATAAAAGCCCTATAAGATTCTAGATCTCAAGAATTGTATCTGTTAAATACTAAGAAAAATTAAGGAAGTTAAGCCTGAGAATTATAGCTGTTGAGAAGTATAAGGAGAAGCCATGAGGATCAGATGGGAGAAAGAAGTGTTGGGAGTTATGGACGTAAAGGGTTAATATCAAGCTGACAAGAGGGCAGTTAGAAGACAGAGTAACGGAAGGAATACAAAAGTCAATACGAAGACCATAACATTGCTGTCAAGCTCCTGAGAATTCATGAACTTCTGCTGCTGAAATTATTAATGCTGCCTTGGATCAGGTTGCATTTGCATGATGGCCAGCTGTACCATGGTTTCCATTCTTGGAATCTTATTCCAACTCTGTCTCTCTAATTGACCTAAATGTTTCCTTACCATAAATCCTTCATTACTAAGACAACTTGAGTGATTCCCTGTTTCCTTCAACTAAAAGATCCTAACTAGAACATCTGCAGAAGTCTACATAATACATCAATCTTGGTGAGTAAACTAATATATATTTGGCATTGAAAGTCTAAGAGTGTTCCTACTTTTCCCTAGTAGTAAGTGGCAGCAAGGTCAAGATATACTGTTATACTTTATACAACCAGCTAAATATTTCCATTCTATATTTATAAACAAGAATCCGTTACATAGAATGTAAGCCTTTTATGGGGAGGAGCTATGTCTTTTTTCTTTTAAGCCCCTAACCTACACAATAAGAGTGCTGTATAGTTGATAGGGTATGTACTGGTGATCTCTCCACATTCTCCTTTGTCCTGTCTTTGCTGGAGTCAGAAACACAAATTCTAAAATTAGGATACAAGATTTGCATACTTACCTTTTCTCTTAAATTAACAATACCATGATTTTGGGCCAGCTGAGTGGCACGTTGGTTAAGATCTGGCTTGGGACACCAGAAGGCCCCGGTTTGGATCCCACATATGAGGGCCAGTGACACTGCCCTCTACAGCTAAGATGCTGAACAACATCTCGACCTGGAGCTGGGCTGCGGTGAGTCTCCGGCTACGGCATGGGCTGCAGCCCCTGCTGCAGTGGGTTGCCATGGGCTACCATGTGTAGCCAGCAGCCAGCGTGAGCAGCCAGCAACCGCAGTGAGTGGCAGTCCAGAAGCCGGCGACTGATGTGCCTCGCCCGGGAAGAGCGCAATGATGGTGCCAACTTGGGCCAGTGAAGCAACGTCCTCCACAACTAGACTGAATAACAAAACGACAGCAACTTATCTGTTCCCCTTCCCTCAATTCCTCAGCGCTGTTCCCATCCCCCAACTCCCCAATAAAAATCTTTAAAAAAAAATACCATTATTTCAAATCAATACTCTCATTTAAAAAATATTTTTAATGACATAATCAAAAGTAACGTCTATGTTCTATGTATTACGTCAATAGCACTCATTTGATAAATAACATTCCAAAAGTGTTCCAGCATGTACATATTTTCTTAAACAAGTTTAATATATATATATATATTTTTTTAAATATATATTTATATTTTGTATGTACAAATTACGATTGGTCATTTGTGTCTTATTATGTGGCTTTCATATCATGATGCTTTATAATATTTAGTTACTTCAGTAAATTCTTCAGTATGTGACCATGGAAAAGGATGAAACATAGATAGATAGATAGATGATAGATAGATAGGTAGATAGATGGATGATAAATAGATGATAGATGCATATACACAAATTCTTTGTTTACTTAATATTCTAAATAATTGAGCTCATATTCGTGAATTAAATCAGAAACCACTTGAAAGTGTTTATCAGAAGTGTTCACCTGACGAAACAAAGAAGCTGACTTAATCATATACAATTTGGGACCCTCTCCTCACACAAAAGCGGAACAGCATTTCAGTGTGTAATGAATACTCCTTTTAAGAGTCATTTAAGGAAGTGTATAAAATATGTTCCTCAAGCATTCCAGGTTAAATACTTGGTGTAGTTTTGTCTGCATTAAAATCACCTGGCTGTTCAAGTTTATTGCTGAGGTTTATAGGGTGGGATTGATCCAGATTATCTTTTTCTGAAAGTAAATATTATTTTGTTACGTTCTACTGTTAACACAACCTTCCAAACACACAACCTTCTAGAAAAGAGACTGAAATTACACTAAAAATAAAGCTAGACTATAGAAAGAGATTAAACTGAATATTGTCTGCATTCCACAATTTGAGCAGAATCTGTGCTTAAAATAACAGCATTGGGGCATATTGAAGAGTTTAATATCAATTGACATATTTCTAAAGTTTGTATGCTAAGAGCCTCTTAGTACAGCTTAAGGCAGATACAATAAAAAGCAATGAATAGGAAAAACTGTCTCAGGGTTTGTAGTTACAAGGCCCAAATATATGCTGAGATTAGGCTTCACTACCATCTAGAACAAGAACTTTGAAGAATATGTGGACTATTGAAAGTATACTTCTTATCAGCACTATCTGGTATCAATAGTTTGCAGAAGATATGAGAATCTTTTGGCAGAGAGCTACTATTGATACCAACCCCAAACTGAGGGAGACGGCACTCTGAGGCATTCTCAATAGAACATCACACGTGACCAAGCTGAATCCTACATTTATAATAGCCCCACTGACATGCAGCTCACAAATTAAGGGAGCAGCTTCTCATTTAAGTACTATTCATAATTCACAGACAGAGCTACCTTGCCAACAGGGTCATCAAGACACAGGAAATGCACTCTCTAAAAGGCCCTCGGATCAATGCAGACACTTCACCTCTCATTCAGGCTTCGGGAGGTTCCATCAACATTTAGTTTGCAAGCTCAGGGATAAAGGTAGAGATTCTGCATGAAAGAGAAACACCTTGACAGAGCATGGTGTTCAGAAAGCATCAAGATAGCCCTTTAAAAAAATCAGAGAATTTGACTGTTCTCATGGCAAGTTGTCTTGTCAGACCTATTTTTTATACTCTCTCCTCCAGGCTGAGGTAAAGTTCAGGCCCCATGTCCTTCCAATAATTCTCTGCTTCTCAGTTCTTATCTCTGTGAGCACCTGGCTATCACTCACACAGATAAACATCTCCATAGGAATGTGTAAAACTTTATAGGTGGAGTTTAATCAGTACCATATATGGAGGAAAAAAATAGGAAGAAAATTCTCCCATTTCCACATTAAGCACACCCCAACTCCACAAAAACAAACAAACAAACAAAAAACCCTACCAAGGCAGAGCACTGACTCATCAAAAACAACAATTTGCGTTACAGAAAGAATTTTCAGTTTAAAAGAGCTGCATACAAGTGACTAGTTTCCTTAGTTTTTCACAAGAATAACAGGTTAGTCCTGCCTGTACATTTACGTAAATAAAATGCCCATACTAATTATTTACCTTTTTTTAATAAGGATAATTTGTTTCAAAAGATATTGATGCCTCCAGCTCCTAAGAGGTAGAAAATATTTGTGAATTTCATTTTTTTTCCCAGCTATTACTCAAAGCTTCCCAAATCTGAGGTCAAATTCAGCCAGGGTACCCTGTTATAAAAATTTAAATAAGATAGGATAGAACAACAACAACAACAACAACAAAAAAAATCCAGAGAGTCTGACAAAAACACGATGGAAAGATAATCCAGGCTAGATGTGAGGATCCAAGAAACAGAAAGCTCACTAAATGACAAATAAGGGAATTTACTGGTTCACAGAAAAAGAAGCCCTGAGGAAAGGAAACTCCAGAATTATTAGTTTAGTAGCTCAAAGCCATCAGCAATAATCCAAGTTTTTGCCATCTGCCCACTCTGTCACAGTCAGCTAGTCAGCTTACTTCATTGTTGTAACATGGCTAGGGTCCCTGGAAAGTTCTTACGCCAATAAAGGGAGATGGAAAAAGGGACTATCTTTCCCTTGTCATTGTGCTTAAGAACTCAGAATCATTTCTCTGAAAAGTGTCAGACATTGCTTCAGGTCTCCCTGGCCATATTTGGAATAATATGCCCAAACCCAAATCCAGCCTTGGCAAAGTTTATGGGACCTGATAATTGACTTAGGCCCATAAAGACTTACCAAAGCACATGGGGAAGGCTGGACATAAAACCAAAACAAAATGTAGTCCTTGTATGCATGGAAAAGGTTTGGAGCAAGTGTTGTGCAAACCAGTATCAGTTTTACTTGCATCATCTCTAAAAATTAGTGTTCAAGACCTCATGTGTTTCTAAAGTTATGGTTATGGGAGTTTGTCAACCCATTTCCCAATCTACTCTCTGAAAACATGGAAATTCACAGAGGAAGGCAATGTCTTTCCAAATGGATCCAGTCTGACTACCAATCAGGTAGAAAGAAACTTACCTTTTACTATGATGTTGAAGAGATGGAAAGTTAAGAAAGTGCAGTGCTCATAAATCAATCTTATGTACACCTGGCAAAGCCCAGTAGCAAAGAGAGAAAATAAAGCAGTTTTCAGATGTACTAACTGTGGAGTCACACTTCTGTTACACAGTGGTATTGGGACTGACTTGCCCAGGCTTTTGGAAAACCAATGGCTGCTGTGGAAGTGCTATACAGTTGATCCTTGAATAATAAGGGGATTAAAGGTGCCAACCCCCAGGCAGTCGAAAATCCACAATCCCCAAAACTTAACTACAACGAGCCCTTTGCATCTGGGGATTCAACTAACCGCTGACAGAAAACAGTATTTTTCATCCGCAGATCGAAAACAGCATTTTGGAAGCTGGGAATCCACAGTTGGGAAACTGCGGTTGAGAATGCGAAAATACAATACTTTCTTCCATCTGCGTGTGGTCGAATCCACAGACGGAAAACTGGATGAGATGGAGGGACTGACCGTATTTATTGAAAAAAAATCTAAGCGTAAGTGGACCTGCGCGGTTTAAGCCCATGTTGTTCAGGATCAACTATATAATGGTGTGCTCGTATAATGGTGAATCTGTTACCAGCTCAGTGAGCTCACACTTGTATCTTGAACTCAACCATGATGAATATGCTAACACCAGAGAGAGCCTCAAATGCTACAGATGGAGCAAGGCGTCCCTCTCCCTCCGGAAAGCTGGTTGATAAACATTTACCAACCCCCTCCCATTAACTCTTTATTTGTCTCATCACAAACCACTTCATTTTCAGCACCTTCATTTTCTTAGCTGGATAACCTTGGCACATCTTTCAGTTATTCCTTTATTTTCTTCATCTGTTAGTACTGAAAGTACTACCACAGATGAGTAGATGAAATATGTTTTATAGAACATCTAGCCACCTGTTAGATAGATCATAAATGCCCAATAAATATACACTGCTATTGTTATCACTGCAATTTTAAAAGTGAGATTATTTATTTGTTTACTTATTTATTGGAGGTTATAGAACAACAAACAACATACACGACAAAACTCAAGACCTGCAAACCCAGAACCTTCAAACAGTGCTTGGTCAATACTATTGATACCGAGAATATAGAGGCAAATATAACACCAGCATTAACCATTAATGCTTTTAGCTCGCAGTTTCAGTTTTCCTCAGAACTATTCACATACCATGAAGACCATTTCTAAAAATTCAGGTTTGGTGCCATAGCCTAATTATGAAACATCAATTTGGAAAGGGGAATTTGGCTTAGTGTAATGAGATTGTTCTAAGGTCCTTGAAAGGGATAGAGAGAAGACAGACATTCTTAAACATGCCTGACATTTGCTGGTGTGATCTGTGTCTGTTTAATCCCTGTTGATGCTCTTCCTATCTCTGTTTTGATTTTGCCACCTGTGATATGTGAAAGGTGAACTTGGTCTTTGGTTATCAGAGCCTCAGGCACTGCCAGCATGTGGACCTCTGGTCCCTCCCCTATCTCAATCACATTGTGCTCCTTAGAACTGGAGCTCAGGTCCACCAGACCCAAAATCCATTGGTTTTTCCATAACTAGTTATTATGTTATCTTGGACTCATTCCTGAAGCTATCTGAGAAACGTTCTCAGTGGATCCATAGGCTCCCAGGCAGATTGTTCTTCTTTCAGTTGCCCAAGCACGTGGGGCTCTGTTTTAGCCTCCTGAGCTTTGCATCCATTGTTTCCTCTCCCTGAAAATGAAGGCTCCTCTCCCTGCTCTGCCCTAGCCATCAACTCACTTCCTTCAGGTTTGTATTGGTTTGCTCAAGCTGTCATAACAAAACACAACAGACATTTATTTACTCACAGTGCCAGACGCTGGAAGTCCAAGATCGAGGTACCAGCATGGTTGGTTTCTGATGAGAAAACTCTCCTCAGCTTGAAGATAGTGATTTCTTACTGTGTCTTCACATGGTCTTTTCCCTGTGCACACATGGTGGGTCCTGGGTAGTGTACAAAAAGAGAAGGAGGGAGAGAGAGAGAACTATGGTGTCTTTTCCTTTCTTATAAGGACACCAGTCTTATGAGATTAGGACCCTACTCTTATGCACCGGAATTACTTTTGAAATGTAATTGTTTCCAGCCAGGAGAGTGCTCCCTCCCAAAGTCTTTTAAGATTTCTCTCCTATAGAAATGTTAAGTATAGAAACTTTAAGTCTCCTCCCTAGTTTCTTAGTTTCTTAGCCCCTGGCTTTGATTACTCTTCTAATCAGTCTGTGAATTCTAGGCTAAAGATTGCTCCTAGCCTGAATCCTAGAATTCACCTATCCCCCTGCTTCCTGATTGCTTTGTAAATCAGTTTCTGAATCCTAAACAATAGAAGTCTCCTACCCCAGCTTCAGATAACTACTTGAAAGCCTGTGACTTCCTAATATCCCCCCAGGCCAGTAAACTAAAAATGCCAACCCCATTCTGGGCTCACACAACTGACTCCACTTGAGTAGCAGGCTGAATGGCCATAGGCTATTAATTAAAATCTATTTCTCCTCATTCAAGAACCTTGGGGATACAGAGGATACCCCAACAAGATTGCCAGTCACAACCAAAGAAGCCAACATGGTCTTCCAGGAGGAGCTCGAGACCCCTTCCTGTCACTTGAGATCAGCTAGGGTCAGAGTTCCCTGAAATCCCCCAATAGGCAGGGACAGCTCTACACCCCTGCCCAGCAGGAAGCAAATACAGAAGAGACCTTCTGTCTCTCAGCTTCCCATAGAGATTTTATCGGGATCACGTCTCTCAAGGGGAAAACTAGGCAGGCAGTTAAGAGGCAGGCATTGGGTCTCTGCATTCCTAAACATCCCACAGAGTGCGACCGCCAAGGGGACATCCCTTCTCCACCCAAAACTCCCCTTTGTATTGTAATTACCTACCCCTGCAGGAAAAAAATGAGTGCAAAATATCCAACTAGATCAGACCAGTCACTTGTACCTGCGCAGTACCTCTTGTCAATCACAGATGCCAATCAAGTGGTCCCACGCCCAAAGGGGAGCAGCCCATTCTAGAGAAAGGGGATAAAAACTCCAAGTCCTGAGAAGTCCGCCCTTTTTTTTGGACGCCCTGCCCTTTTGACCTCTTCTCCCTTTTCGAGCGAGTGCTTTGAGCCTCACCTTTGTGCATGGCCCGCTCCAAACTCTTTGGAATGTAATTTCTCTTCTAATAATGGGCCCTTGAGTCATTCTCTACTGTTCGGGCCTACTTCTACTCTTTGAAATGTACTATCTCTTCAAATAAACTACTTTTTCAGTACTTTACTCCAGCATCTTGTTCAATTCTTTGCTTGAGTTGCCAAGGACCTGGACTTTGCACCGAGAAGGGCCCAATTTCCAACACAAGTGCATCCTTATGGATCCATGAGCTGGTGGGAGGGACTTGGGGTGGAGTTAGCAGTGTAAAGGCCAAAGTCAAAGTGAAGAGAGTACCTTAGGGAAAGCCCCTAATAAGATCTCAGAGGAGAAAGTACCTCAGAAGTGCAGAGACTACCAAAGCCCCCTGATAAATCAGCCTCAGATATGCATATGAGCATGGCTGGCCCAGAGGAACCTGCCTCCTTAAATGTCATTCCTCTGGAGAACATCAATGCCCTGCCTATGCAACAAGTCTGGTGGGAGGATGGCAGCTTCCCCTAGGACTTTGCTTGGCAAAACCCTGTAATTGCCTGTGGTCCAGCCTAAAAGATCAGTTAGGATTTTGATTTGGAGCTGGACTCCTAACAGAGAAGTCTCTAGCATTCGAGAGTTCAATTTATATGGAAATTGTGGGAAAATGCCAACGATAATCTCAGCTGCCTCTAGCCTCAAATAGAATGAAGGGTAGAATACCCTGAAGGTGGGAAAACCTCTTATTTGCCTTCGGCTAAAGCCCATGTTTGCCCACCACTGCTTTGGAGGAATAATGGTTTCTGCTCCTTTTCAGCCTGCTACATCTTGTATGAAAGTCTTATTGGAATCTTATCTGGAATTCTGTTGGTTGAATTTTGGTAGCTATGTTTCCCAGATTTCTTAACCCATGCAGCTCAAAGTAACACATAAAAGGAAAAATTATTCCGAGTTGTCAATAAATAAACCAGCACAATACATAAGACAGAGTATGAGGATGGAGAAGAAGGAATATTTTTGCCAGATAGACTCAATATAATATAAAATATGGAAGCAAAATTGGAGACGTGTGAAATTGGACTGGGGGACTACTGGAGAATGATGAACATTACAAGTGACTAAGAGGAATGAGAGAGTGTGATGGCCATGAATCATTCAATGATTACTTGAAAAATTCAAATAGGTAATTCATGTTGTGTCATCGGAATTAAACCCTGATTGTTCGCAAAAGGTGAAGAAATTCACAGACTCAGCCTGAAGTGAGGAGAGCAAGGAAGTAAGTTTATTTAAGAAGAAAGATGCCGGAATAGAAGTTGCCAGGGCAGACAACTGCACCTAACTTTAGGTTAGCTTTTCCTTATATGGGAAAGGGTAGGTAAATTTCCTTAACAGCAGGAGATGTGATATACAGAGTGAAGAGTGAGGTCATTTGATTGACATATGTTGGTTATATAACTAGTTTCTTTCTGCACATGCTCTTACCCAGAATGCATACAGAAAAACCCTCAGTGGAGGACCAAGCCTTAATGTTCATTTTATTTTATTTGTATTACAATGAGGCTAGAGTTAAAGTAATGGACAGGTTATAATAGTTTGTGCATGTGTGAAGAACCAGTTAATATCAATTGGGTCTCATCTCCTCATTTTAGGAGTGTTTGGACATTTTAATGTATTTGTAGGGGATGAGCCTGGGCGGTTCCTGAGGAGGAGATGCAGGCCTGGGCAGTCCCCCTTCGGGCTCACTTTGTTAACCCTTTTCTGCCTCATCAATTCATAAAATAATAGATATCAAGAAATTTATAAAGTGAAAATGTTCATTTTACTAGTAATCAAAGAGATGAACTATACACACAAAATTTTGGTCACTTAAGTTAACAAAGACTTTCAGATGCTATCCACCCTACCTTTATATAAGCTTTGTGCCAAGTATAAGACAAAACAGTTGTTACTGCCACAATTATTAGAATCTATTGTTCTCAATTTCTCAAAGATGGTTTTTCAAAGTACATTAAGAACCTCAAAACTTTTATTTATTTATTGGGCCGGCTGAGTGGCGTGATGGTTAAGAACTGGCTTGGGATGCCAGAGGGCCCCGGTTCGGATCCCACATATGAGGGCCAGTGACACTGCCCTCCACAGCTAAGATGCTGAACAACAGCTCAACCTGGAGCTGGGCTGCGGTGAGTCGCCGGCAACGGCGTAGGCTGCAGCCCCTGTGGCAATGGGTTGCCATGGGCTACCGTGTGTAGCCAGCAGCCAGCGTGAGCGGCCAGCAGACGCAGTGAGCGGCCGTCCTGAAGCCGGCGACTGATCTGCCTCGCCCGGGAAGAGCGCAATGATGGTGCCAACTTGGGCCAGTGAAGCAACGTCCTCCACAACTAGACTGAAGAACAAAACGACAGCAACTTGTCTGTTCCCCTTCCCCCAATTCCCCAGCGTTGTTCCCATTCCCCCAATTCCCAAATAAAAATCTTTAAATAAAAAAAAAACAAAACCTTTTATTTATTTATTTATTTATTTATTTTCGTTCCCAGTTTCTATCTTTAGGGATTCCGTTTAGAGAAAAAAGTTTGCGTTGCTGGTCAGTTACCATCCAAATATCCACCGGTAGGGCAAAGCTAAAAATAAATTGCCCTATGTATTGTACAAGAAAGAACTAAGGCTGCAAGTAAAACAAAAGTTTATTTGGGGTCTTTAAGGATTCAAATCTGGGAGTCACAGATTCAGAAGGAACCTGAAATGTGCTGCAGAAAAGACAAAGAAAGCTAGAGCTTATCAAGGCAAAAGCCACAAGTTATTTTGAAACCTTTACTTTTGGCTGTCTAACACAGCATTCTGACTAGTCTGAAAAGGATCGGTCAGGTCCAGGTGGCAAGGCTCTGAGGCAGGCGTTGGCATGGAAACAGGGAAGTCAGATTTAGGATGTGGCCTTGCACAGAGCACACATACACACACAAAGTCAAAAGCTCCTATCTTATCCAGGTGTGGATGAAAGTCTGACTTCCCCCATGGCCTTCCAACTCCACGACAGGTAGGGCTCTTTGACATTAGTGACTCCATTTTAGGTGTTCACACACTTCTAAAAGGGGGACTATTAAGATGTCATTTAAAAATGGAGATTGGACATAAATCGTATGACATGAGCTAAGTGAATTTTATAACTTAAGGTACATTTTGTAAAACAATATGCACATTTTTTGTTATATACAATACAAGGAGTTTGAAAGGAAAAGCACCAACATCCTAGCAGTTTTTCTGTGTAATGATATGATAGGTGCCTTTTCTCCCTATACTGTTATTTTTCTTTGCTTTCAAGAGTTCTATTATAAACATGTTTTGCTTTTATAAAAGTTGAGTTATTGGGAGAACACATTTGATATTATAATTTATAAACTGGAAATCAAACTAAGTGTTATAGTTATATGGTCCCTCCATTTTCCAGCAGCTTTCATAAGAACAAGTAGGAAATTAGGAAACCAGTAGTTTATATTACTCTAAGGTCATGTGCAGCTAAGCAAAGCAAGTTGGCAGAAGGGTAAAGGGTTTAAGGGATTGAGAGTGTGAGATACCATGATATCTGGCCTGGATAGAAACAAAAGTTAAATGTCTTGGGATGGGAAAAGAATAATAAAAGAAAAGGAAAGAACTGAGGAACTGAGAATGCTAATAAAATTGTTCTTCCGAGGTGGAACAACCAAGTCCATAGTATGGCTATGGGAGTAGGATGCTGAATGGAGGAGAAATAAAAGCTGTTACAGTCATCAAGGACCCCAGAGGATGGAATGCAGGACATGCCATCCACATGGACATGCAGGTCCTTTGAGAAGAGAGCAGGACACAATAAGGATCTTAAGTCCTCAGTGAACACAAAGGGGTCCCTTGAAGGGGGAAGGGGTTGGCAAGAAAGAGAGTAAAGGCATGGCCTAAGCAGCATACAGAAAATGACAGTGGGGAAAAGATGAGAATTGCAGTGCTGACTCCAAGTTTAAAGTTTTCAGAATGTTTCTCCCTTCAACTTAAAAAAAAAAAAAAACCTCTTTGATTTTTAACATTTTTAATTATCATCACTCTTTTAAAAAATTTGTTCAGATGTAACCAATTTTCCTGTGGTACCTTTATGATTACTTAGCTTCTGAAGGGTAAGAGGTTATAGTATCAGTTAATTTACTTCCCAGCTATCATTACAGTGATTAATGACTGGCCGTACAGAGAAGTGTGCTTTCCATTTTTTTTCTCATTAAAACTGTGCAAAGAATGTTGACAGTACCAATTGTACCTTAACAGGCATTTCAGGTTCAAGAATGTTTGAGAACCATTCTGTGGATGGTTGTTCCAGTAAATAGGTTTCAAGTTATGTGAAATGGGTTTTATGTTAAAAGTGCAAGAGTTTGTCCTAAAAATACATTAATTTTATTAAATTGTTTAGAGGCTTGGAGCTCCCTTTGGACAGAGTCAGTTAACCTCTTGGGGAAGGACAGAAGACTGCCCTCACTGCCTACTCTATGTAGTGGGCTAGAGCAAAGGAACTCACTAAAGTGATGGTAATCTATGCATCCTGAGGTGGTAAAATGGAAGCAGGGGCTTCAGTGAAATCAAATGAGCATAGAGGTAGTTATGGCCTCAAAGGACGGGGGTCAAGAGAGAGAGAGCGCTTCTGGTTAGAGTTTCCATCAGCATATTCTCAAAGTGAAAGCTAACATTTCTAGCACCTGAGTGCTCCTCCCTGTGGTGTCTTATTCCATCAGAGGAGCCTGAGCTCCTTACGCAATGGTTCAAGGCTTCAAGAGCCAGAAGCAGAAGCAGCCAGTGCTCTTAAAGACTGGGCTCAGAACGACCACAGTGCCATTTCCACTACATTATATTATATTGGTCACACCAGTCACAAGCAGCATGAATGGGAGTAGCACGTGTGTACAGAGAGGGAAGGAATTGTTGGCAGCAGCCATATTTCCTGATAGATCCACCACAAGGGTGAAGGGGTGGGGGCATGTGATAAGGGGTATGGGAATCAGTTGTTCTCAGCTGAGCAAGAGATTAGAAAATTACTTGGATAGACAAGTAGTATGATAGAAACAAGCATTAACTTTGTGGTGAGGATGTAAAAATAATTATGTGTTTAAGTCCTAAATCCCAGGACTTCAGAATATGATTGTATTTGGAGAAAGGGCCTTTGAAGAGGTAATTAAGGTAAAAGATGTGATATGGGTGGGTCTCAATCCAATATGACTGGTGTCCTTACAAGAGGAGATGAAGACAGAACACACAGACCAGGTAAAGAACATGTGAGAACACAGGGAGATGGCAGCCACGTGCAAATCAAAGAGAGGCCTCAAAAGAAACCAAACTTGTTCACACTTTGATCTTTGACTTACAGCCTCCAGTATTGTGAGAAAATCAATTTCTGTTTTTTTAAGACACCAAATCTGTGGTTCTTTGTGATGGCAGCCCTAGCAAACTAATACAATCAGTATCCTCAAGACACTTAACTCCACTGAAGGTGTAGACACATAAATAGACATTTCTAATATCTACAACAGGGGGAGACAGACACAAGACACCATACGAGCATATAAACACAGAATTGTATTCTCTTAGTTTATATTTTCCATTGACATGTCTCATTGCTTTTTCTGATGGTAAAATGAAACATTCTCTATAAAACACTGAAACATAATACGTGCCCCCTATATATTATTGGGTCGTTGGGAAAGTTATGACGCATTTTTGCATTGAAAAAGATAGAAAAATACGTCATGACTTTCCCGACGACCCAACAGTTTTTTAGATACTTCCTCCATGCCTACTGTATACATATATAATGCTGTTTCTCCTTTTACCCATGGGGAGACAAAAATAAGTAAAAAGCCAGAGTGGGAAGAGTCTGAAAAAAAAACCATTGGCCTATACCCACTGGCTGCACACCCAGGACTGGGATGGAGGCCTGGCAGTGGCAGCTATCGTTGCTTTGGGAAGAAAACTGTCACAACCAAGTTGCTGGGCTGCTAGTTCTGAAGTTCTGTGAAGCTGTGTGCATGATCCAGGATGGTTCTGATGATAATTTTAAAATATTCTCAATTAGCCACTCAAGTTAAAAAGAATCTTCTCAAGGTTTGTTTAAACTGTGATTGAAAGCAAAGATTAATAAATAGGATTTCTCATTATTTTAAAATAATAATTGATAAAAACATAATGTTTAAGTCAATACTAAGGGCTATTTAAGGACTTCATTTAATCAAAGTTTATAAATGATGAAAGGTTTACTGAAAAATGTTTTTGCTGAAGGGAACTTAACTTGGAAAATCTTCCCGAAAGTGATATTTCTAATAAGAAAAAGTAAACATGAGTGCATATTATTCATCAGGGAGGAGTTATTTATACTTCTGATTTATTGTTTTAATTAAGCATTGTTTCTTAATAGCACTCATGACTCAAGGCAGATAAATAGGGCTTAGGTTATAGGTATGCCAAGTATTACACCAGGCTGTATGATTCCTTGCAGAGAGACAAGCCCAGGGTCATATCCAAATATGCTTTTGTAGTCAGTGTTTACAAAAACAATGCTAGAAATAAAAATATCCTTGCATAGTCTATATGATTTCTGAACTCCGGCAATCTCTGAGCAAATAAAGAATATCAAATATAGAAACACTAAATAGCATTGGGGGCCTATATAAACAATCACATTATGAGACAGTCCCAGACATTTGAAAGGATTCTATAAAAGTTCCTCTAATGCACTTTTGACACAAAAATAACCTTGCTATACTTATACCGGCTTCTCTCACCTGTCTGTTTAATAAATGATCCCTCTGAGGGAAGTTCAGAATGGCTGTTTATCTACAAAGCTCACACTCTTTATTGAATAGGGCGAATTTCCTAGTTTCCAGATTTTAAAAGTTAAGACAGATTGCAGGGCCTTTTTTAGGGGGTGATCTCAGTGCAGCTGGTTTCCCGCAGCGACTGAGGCTGTGCGGACTTTTCACTGGGTCGGTGGGAGAGCCCTCTGGCGGCTCTGCCTTTAGCTGGTGGTTTTCATCCCCCTTTCTGCCCCTGCCCTGGATCCCACCGCTGAGGAATATGTAACATGTTCCTCCTCGCATGCTGCTTTGATTCCAGCATGACTCACCCTTCTATGCCACAATCTGCACCATCTCTGGTGGTCTTAGAAGGTTTGCTGGAGAAACAGACAAAACCTCTGTTCTTAATTTATCCCCAGGGTTCTGGAATTATGCTTTAGTTACCACATCCCCTCCCCAAATTCCAGTTTCAAGGGTCATTGTTTTTGTCATCTTGTGTGATAATCCCTCTGCAGGGACAGTTTAGGTGCTAGGTGTTGTGAGCTTGAGAGCTGCATACAGTACAATGGTTATATTTTCTTGGACACCACAAGAGTACACATATTTAAACAATCTCAGTGTGATAACCTAATTTGCACTCCAAAGGTTTGATGATGGCAAGATCAGGCAATGTTCACTTGTTTACTAGTACCTTGAGAGCTCTTGATTGCAAAATACAAAAATTGGCTCTGGTCACTATAAAAAGAAAATGGTATTGATAAGAAAGATATAGGAAAGAAGACAGAATCAACCTTAAGGTAAGAGGACCAATCTTGAGAAAAGGACATAATATCAAAGAGACCAGGAAGAGAATCGGGATTTAGTCAGAGAGAAAGTCCGGTCTAGCGGGTATAATAGCCTCAGCTTCATACAAACAGCCACTACTGTTAACAGAGAGGGGGGCCCTTCTCGGGGAGGTGCCCAAGCTTGGTTTCCACACTGGAGCTTGGCCCTCACACCGGGGGTCGAACCCGGGGGAGGAAAACTGGAAATCCTAACTGCTACCTTCCCGGAGGATGGGCCCTCCTTGGAGCGAAGAATTGAACAAGACACAGAGGTAAAGTGGTGAAAGAGGGGTTTATTAGAAGAAATAGTACAGTCCAAAGAATTAGGAGCAGGCGGAGCACAAAGGAAAGTGGCTCAAGGCCTTTTGTTAGTGGGAGTCTGATGGTTTTCTTTCTTTTCTCTGGGATGGGCTGTTCCCCTCTGGGAGCAGGTCCACTTACTTGATTGACACCTATGATTGATGAGTGGCTATTACCTCATCTTAGACTGCGCATGTCCCGTCCCAGAGTTCAGTCTGTTATAATGATATTAATGAACTACTGTGCATATGTATGATATTATAATGATGGTATAATAAGGCTAAGGTGAGATGGAGGTCGTGGTGGCCTTCTACCATGCAGGTTCGTGAGTGACAGGTCCAATTTAGTTAGGTCCTCACAGCAGTTAATGGTTAGGGCAGATAAGGGAAGAATTTGGGAGGTCACCAGGTGAGGTGCCCCCATAGGTTGTGTTGGATGTACAGGACCGCAGAGACCGAATTGCCTGTCTCTAACTGCCTGCCTTAATTTTCCTGAGAGACCTGATCTGCATAAATTTCTGTGGGGAGTTGAGGGACGGGAGGTGTCTTTTCCTGTATCCACTTCTAGCTGAGAAGGAGGGTAGAGCTGTCCCTACCTACTCGGGATTCACGAAACTCTCACCCTAGCTGATCTTAAATAGTAAAAAAAGGGGATCTCTTCTTCCTTGGTCGGGGTGCACTGGAAGCCTCTCTGGGACATAATTTGTATCCCAATGGCCCCTAGATGAGGAGCGACAGATGCCAGTTAATAAATTAAAAGCGCTGGCTCCAGGAATAGGACTGGAAGCCCAATTATCTTATTTTATCCAGGGGTTAGGTATGGAATGGCCTGGAGGACTGTTAAAATCCACTTAGTCTCCGGGGTGGAGTTTATTTATCCATGAGCAGCCGATGAGCTGCCAACAGATGGCAGGATGGCTCGGCTAAAAAAAAAAAAAAAATTCCTAGTGAGGGAGGCTTAAAATTTCTATAATGAGGGGGCTCTCCTGTATCACTACCACTGCTTGAATCTCATCTTCTGTTTCCATGAGTATTTCTAAGTGCCCTTTTGTCCTCATATCACTTTATCAGGATTCCAGTTGCTAAAAAAGAGTATCTAATAGGCTGATCCTAGTTCACATGCCAATAGCTGCCTGTTTTGATTTTGCTTTGGGAGATGGAGAATATTTTTTATATAAGAGGGTGGTTCAGATGCTTTGTAGCAAAATAATAAAACTTCAACAAAGACCCTTTTTTCTAAATTCATAAAATTGTATTAATTTTAGTAACCCTTAAAGTATGTTTAGCTGGCTTTGACATGATCTCCCTCACAAATTGCACCATTATGCCAAAATTATTGTTTTTTACTAAGTGTATGTATCAATTAAGGTCATCATAATGTATCCATAATTTTATTCATGATATGATGAAGAAGCAAATATGTTTCTTATAATCTCTTCCCAGAGGATCTGTTAGAGCTGTGTGAAGTTCCCATTTATTGAGTAATTTCTATATTCCAGGCACTGGGCTAGGTAATGTGTAGGCAGCATCTGTAGTCCTCATAAGTACTTTGCAAACTCTTTATCATTCACTTCATTTTCTATGGAGAGAAAATGAGATTCAGAAAGGTACAAAATGGCCTCAGAGTCACTAAGCAGTTTATCTGCACAGCCAGGACTATAAGAACCTAGGATTTCCTTCCTTCCTTCCTTCCTTCCTTCCTTCCTTCCTTCCTTCCTTCCTTCCTTCCTTCCTTCCTTCCTTTTTTTCCTTCTTTCCTTCTTTTCTTCTACATCAAAGTCCTTGCTCATAATATTTTCACCACTTTGCGTGGCTAATCAGCAATGAAAAAGCTCGTGACTCCTAATCTCATAAAAAAATATATTTTTTTTTCTGAAAATATATATTGGTCATTGACATTATAGATTCTCTGTCCCATAGCCAGGCTTTTTAAACTTTAAAAAATTATGATATTGTGATTTACAATAAGAAATACATATTTGGTCTTCATCCCCATTTCTGGCACAGAGATCCTAAAATGCTTGAAATTCCCTAAATGAAAAGAACAATAAAGGCGTCTTGTTATGATAATGAGGAGACCTTTGGACCTCACCTAAGGAGAGCAGCTGGTTGCAGGGAGACTCAACCCTGTAATTAGAGAATTGGAACTTTCAGTTCTACCCCCTCATTCACCTCCAGGGAGTAGAGAGGGGCTGGAGATTGGATCAATTGCCAAGGGCCAATGATTTAATCTTTCATGCCTATGTGATGAAGCCTCCATAAAAAACCAAAAGGACTGGGTTCAGAGAGCTTCCAGGTTGGTGGACACATGCAGATTTGGGGAGATTGGTGCCCATGGAGAGGGCATAGAGGCTCTGTGCCCTTTCCCATACCATGCCTTACACTCCTCTTCCATCTGGATGTTCACCTGTATCTTTTATCATAGCCTTTTATAATAAACTGGTAATCCAGTAAGCGAAACATTTGTCTGAATTCTGTGAGCTCCTCTGGCAAATTAATCAAACCCAAGGAAGGGTCATGGGAACCTCTGATTTATATCTGGTTGGTCAGGGTCAAAAGTACAGCTAACAATGTGGGCTTGCAATTGGCTTCTGAAGTGGGCTGGTTGGAGATTGGGGAATGGAGTGGAACAATCACGTAGGACTGCCTCAACCCTTCACTGTGGTATCTGGTGCTACTTCTGGGTAGATGGTGTCTGGATCGAGTTGAACCCTGCTGGTGTCAATGAATTTCTTGCCGGTGATGTGGGAAATTTCTCTTCCCGCCACATAGAAATTTGGGTTCCAGAAATACCCATCTAAAATCATTCCTGACTTTCACTCAGAAATAAAAACTGATTTGAATATAGATCCTTGGCTGTGTCACTGAGAAGCAGAATAAAACCTACAGTGCTCTATAATAAAAAGAAGAGGAGCAGGAGGTTGTCAACGTGGTCATACATTTGTCATTTTCACTGGGAACCAGAGCAGAGTAGAAAAGCATCTGTAATCAAATGTTGCAAAAGTCACTGCCCTAGTTAAACTGTTGTGAACTGGGGCGCTTGGGTCTGAGTAATTCAGGACTTTTATTTTCAGCACATGTCCTCAATCATTCTTGTAGAAATGAAGGCCATCTCTTGACTCCAAATGTGCCATTTACCCTCTGCACATAATCTGTAACTTTCATCCAACCAAAAAAGACAGTAAAGCAGAAAAATGTTACATTCTCAGACAAAAGAAGTTGAAAACATCTGAGGAAAGGGGAAGGTGAAAAAGTTTGCCAGGGTCTTTTAAACCAAAAAGATACATTTCTAGTTGTATACCCTAAAAGTGCTTCCTTTTACTTTATCATTTGTATATGACATTGTATGCATAGAAAAAATATCAGCCTACATCCTGAATTTACAGCAATTTTTACCTATAACTTTTTTTTAGTAAAAGCACTTTCTAAAAGGTGAAATTTTAAGTCCATAATGTAAATATATCTCTAAGGAATAGGATGATATTATAGAGAATCACTACAGTAAATGGCATTCTTGCTTAGTCTGCCTTAAACAACGAGCCTATTAAAACAATCACAGTCCTAATAGAAAGAGCAAGAACTTAAGAAAACTCACTGTTTTATTAACAGGTCCATTAATGACTATAAATTACAGAAGTCTAACATTTACTACTCTTCTGCCTTCTTTTCTATGCATTCCTACCTTAGCATTCTCATACTCCTGTAATTATCTTGTTTACTTATGTACTTTTTATTGTCTATTTTTCCTCTACTTCCAATGTAGTTTTGATCAGGGCTACAGCCTTGGTTCTCTCGTTTACCACAATGATAGAACCCAATCACAATTTCTTTTATTTATGCATTCATTCATTTGACAAATATGTATTAGTCTTCTATTTTTTGTCAGGAACTGTTACATAGACAAGGGGTCTCTGGCCTCAACGTGTTTAGAGATAGAAAGCAAAGTAAATTAATAACGTAATTTCAGATAATTTTAAGAGCCATGGTGGGGGCGTAAGGTAATGAAATAAACAGTGCAAAGAGGGTAGGAAAACTGTTTTAGAAAAAATAGCCAGTGAGAGCCTCTCTAAGGAGGTAAAATACAAAGAGAGACCTAATATGAAAGATTCGGGGGGAAGAATGTTTCAGTGTCAAGTAGACTGAATAGTATAAAGATCCTGAGGTGGATAAACTCAGTCTTCCAGAAGTAGCACTAAAACCAGTGAGCAGGGGAAAGAACGAAAGACGAGGAGCAGAAGGCAAACATACGTGGTCAGATGACGCAGGCAAGGCCTTCTTTCAGCTCGTGCTTTTCAAACTTTGTTGTGCCTGCAAATCAAATCATCTGGGACCTCGTTAAAATGCAGACTCTGGTTCAGTTGGCCTGGGGCCAGGCCTGAGATTCTGAATTTCTAACAAGTGAGAATGCTCATGCTGTTGTTCTGGGGACTACTCTTGGAGTAGCAGGTTTCTGAGCTTGAAAAGGACTTTGAGATTCATTGTTAATCTGAAAGACATAAAAGGGCCTTGGGTTTGGAATGATACAACTTATTTACGTTTTAAAAAGATCACAAAGGCTGCTGTGTGTATAGAAGAAGCCAATTGGGGGAGAAAGCTTGGAAGCTGGAAGCCAGTTAGGAGACTGCTTCTGTTAGGCAACAGGTGATAGTGGCTTGCAATGGCAGTGAAGGAGCTCTGGAGATATGGTTGAATAGGAGACACATTTTGATTATGGAGTCAGTAGGACATTTTCATGGGTTAGGTGTCGGATGAGAAAGTGAAAGTGTGAAGAAGATAGACAGCTAGTTTTTAGGCTGAGCAACTTGGTGATTTGTGGTTCCTATTATAAAGATGAGGCACTTTGGAGGAGGAAAAGGATGGGTTTGGTTTCAGATATTCTGTTTTTCAGAATGTTATATTAAAAATCATATGGAAGTAAGAAGTATATAAGCTGAATATATATATATATATACTCATATATATATGTGAATATATATATATATATATATATATATATATATATATATGTTAGGAGCTCATGGTAGCGTGTTAGATGGGAGATGAAAATTTGGGAGTCACTAGATTTTAAAGCTATGCAATTTAATGAGCTCATCTAGCAAGTGAGTATACATTGAGAAGCGATTTGATTTGAAAGGAAGAAAGGTCAGCCAAGGTGACAGAGAAGAAGCCACCAGTGAGATAGGGAAATAGAAAAAAAAACAAAGAATGTGTGACGCTCCCGAAGCCTAGTGAAGAAGTAAATGCTTCAACATGGCCTGGAGGAAATTAATGAGGAGAGTTCAAATAAAATGAATGGCTAAGAATTGACCATTGCACTTAGCAAGATGTGGACGTTGCTGCTGACTTGACAAAGGTGTTCTTGGTGAATAGGGTGATGAAATCTGGTCTGAACTGTAAGAAAAAGAGTGGGTGATAATAAAGTGGAATTTTTCAATGATTTTTGCTACAGAGAAATGGGCCATAATTAGAGAGTAATGTTAAATCAAAGGATTTTTAAGATAGGAAATATTGAAACATGTCTATGTACTGCTATGAATAATAGGCCAAGAGGAAAACAATGGTTATACAAGTGTTGGGGCTGACTATGAAGGGAAGAGACAGTGTCAAGAGGGAATGCAAAGTGTGTGTGTGTGTGTGTGTGTGTGTGTGTGTGTGTGTATTATAAAGATCCATGTAGGTTGGTAGAAACCTGGTGGTGGAAATATAAAGCATTTTTCTTCTGGATGTTTTTCTTTTTCAATAAAATAAGAAGCAAGGTCATCAACTAACAGTGAGAAATGAGGAAGGAATATTGGAGATTTGAGCAGTGAAGAAATGGTGTTAACATAATTATCTCAGGAAGTGTAAAAGCAAATTTAATAAGGTAATGTAGCAGGATTCAAAAGCTAGTATGAGGAGCCATTTAAGATACAGTAATATAATTAAGGTGAACCAAGTGGGATTTCCTCTAGTCAGATTCATCTGTTGAGGGAACAAAATGGCAGGGTTACTGAGGATGTATGCAGAGGAAAAGTAATTGTAATGGACCACGGCATCTAAAGCAAGTAAGAAGGAAGTGAGGGCTTGAAAATGTGATGAGTTGTTACATTGTCCAAATGGGACCAAACAACTGTTACTAGGGTATGTGAACTGGAAGACGGGGTTATTTGAATCTCAGGTAAATAAAAACCTATATAACGCACCCCTGCAATTCTCCAAAGGTGTGTGACTTTTAACTACATGCACACAGCTTGAGCTATTGTGAAGTTATCTCAAAGGCTAACTATTTATCCAGTCAGCATATGATTTTATTTACTTACAATTTCTCAGAAATCCATCTACTGAGAAAAGGGAGGTCCATCAATATAACAACTTTCTCTCTTTTAAAGTATGTTAAAAATTTTAATGCACCAAACCGAAAAGCAAAACATCATTCAAACCAAGCATGCTATTAGAGCATCATCCTTAAGTGCTGTTTTGTCTTTCTGCTGTTGTTCTCTCAGCAGCAATAAAACAGAAATCATATTACCAAATTTGAATGCTAATACATTTCCAGAATAATCTGAACAGCAAACAAACAGAATCTTGTAACGCCATCTCAAATGCTCTTCAGAAAACAGTCAGGAGGGCAAAGAGTCCATAAAGTAAGGCGCAAGGATAGGCGATGAGAAGCTGTTGTCCTTCCATGTCCAAGGCCGAAATGAAGATTTTGGAAGCTGAGAGGCTACACCAGCCAATGATGACCAGTGCTGACATGGTTCCAATTGTGCCCCTATAGCAATGACAAAAGAGGGGATTGCCTTACATCAGGAGACAAAGAGATTATTACATCAGAGCTGCCTCTGAAATGTCCTGTGTACAGTACTTACAACTAGTTTCTCCATTTGTAAAACAAGGGTTAGGAGCCATGTGAATGCAAAGGCCTTGGCCAGTTAGAAAATATTTGACTCAAATTCACCATCAGAAGTGAAACACTTCATACTTCAGAAAAACTTGAATGAATAGAAACAGAAGAATTCATCTGCAGTTACTCTTATATGTCAACATTCAAATCACAACTCCTGGAATTCTTTTATATAAACTCTGTACAGAAACTTCTTTCATAATACAGATTTTTTTTCCCCCCAATGCTTTCTTCCTAAATTGACCTGTGGTATAAGCAGCAAGATAACTGGCCTTTCCCTCCAGTAGGGTGTCTAGTCCCCACTGCTCCCAAGTCCCCTTTCCCTAGTTTTTGTCTGAGGACAGTAAAGCCTAACACAGCTCAAGTCGGAAGCACACAGAACAGGAAGCACCTATGTGTGTTGCCTCCCACGTCATCGCTAAAGATCCCATTTAGCGTATGTGTGGATTTTTTTTAGAATACGGAAATGGATTTGTTCAAATTGATATCTTCAAGAAGTAACTGTGGAAGCAATTGGTCCTTTAAGAAGAAATGGGGAAATAAGGTAGTTAAGCCTAGCCATCTTGGGAATAAAAAAGGAGGTGTGGGAGGTGAAGAATTTTTCTTATGTGCAAAGTAGAATGCATTATTTAGGAAAATACGACATAAGAGTTAGGAGAGGTCTCAGGATATATCTTGTTCCTAGCAATAAAGCAAGGAAGTGACTTGACAAGAACTGCATAGTCAAATGGACATTAGACCAAAATCTCCTAACGTTTAGTGCACTGTTCTCATTATTGAACTACACTGCCTCACTTGACCCTGGCTCAACCTGAAGTTGAAAATTATGTTTATGATTTGTGACACTGACAACAGAAATGCATGCTTTTAATAACTAAATCAAAGCAAAACAAGTGAAAAATGTACAATACCTTGTAATGCCTTAGATTATAAATAAACCAAAAATACATAAAAAGCACTCTAACAAATATTATATTCATTGGTTTAATTAATATCTGTTAAGAATGACTTCTAGAGTGATTTAATTTATATTTTTTGTGAAAAAAATGTAAATTATATATGATTAATCTGAATGGCATGGTAACATGCCTGAAAAGGCAATTTCAGTGTAACAGTCTTAGGGGTCAGATAGTTTATTCCCCTTTAATATAATTTAAAGGATTTCTAAATCATCCTTTATAATTTCAGAATGAAAATCTAATGAAAAAGTCCAGACTTCTAATGATTCTCAAAATCCAGGAGTTTAATTTTCATTTTTTTCTCCAAATCTGGAGTCATTTAAAAGGCCCTAAATCTCAACTTTGCTGAAATAATGTTTAAAACGTAGAATTTTCAAAAGCACATCATTATAGTACAAGTTCTCTGGCAAAAGCATTTGACAAAATAGAAGTTTAGAACTGAACTTTATATTAAATTGTCAAATGTTGGTACCAAACAACAGAAAACGGCACAGCTTATTAAAGAATATGATATACAAAAGATGGAATTTTTCCATGGATAACACTCAATAAATATATGAGGTCTGACAATTCAGTTTGCGAACTCATCCTAGAAAAAGTGCTACATACCTCATTGCTGAATATCACTACAGTCAGAACCTTCGAAGTACACCCCTTGGGAAGCTATGCACCGATGCCAGCGCCTAGTCCACCCTTCAAAGCAATTTTGAAACTCTTTTTCTGGAATGGCCATTAGAGCTGTCGTTGTATTACCCTTGATGTCCTAAATGTCTTCCTTTCAATATTCCCTTTATCTTCAGATAAAGAAAAAAGTCATTGGGGCCCAGATCAGGTGAGTAGGGAGGGTGTTCCAATACAGTTATTTGTTTACTGTCTAAAAACTCCCTCACAAACAGTGCTGTGTGAGCTGGTGCATTGTCGTGTTGCAAGAGCCATGAACTGTTGGCAAAAAGTTCAGGTTGCTTTCGTCTAACTTTTTCACGCTGTCTTTTTAGCACTTCCAAATAGTAAACTTGGTTAACTGTTTGTCCAGTTGGTACAAATTTATAATGAATAATCAATCCCTCTGATATCAAAAAAATTTAGCAACATCTTTGCAACAAGTTTGCGAACTTAATTGGCAGACCCTGTACCTATAACACACAGTGTATTTATACATTTTAGGTATCCGTTTTCTGTTGTATTCCTCTTTTGAGGAGTACGTGCTGATAAAATAAGAGTTTGCTCAAGTTGTTTTCAAGAATGTTACTTTAAAAATAAGACCGTATTAAAACAAACAAAAAATCATTTCCTTGTTTTGTTTTTTTAAAAAAGAATGAGAGGGCCGGCCGAGTGGCGCGATGGTTAAGAACTCGCTTGGGATGCCAGAGGGCCCCGGTTCGGATCCCACATATGAGGGCCAGTGACACTGCCCTTCTACAGCTAAGATGCTGAACAACAGCTCAACCTGGAGCTGGGCTGCCGTGAGTCGCCGGCGATGGCGTGGGCTGCAGTCCCTGCTGCAGTGGGTTGCCATGGGCTACCGTGTGTAGCCTGTGGCCAGCAGCCAGTGTGAGCGGCCAGCAGCCGCAGTGAGCGGCCATCCAGAAGCCGGCGACTGATCTGCCTCGCCAGAGAAGAGCGCAATGATGGTGCCAACTTGGGCCAGTGAAGCAACATCCTCCACAACTAGATTGAAGAACAAAACGACAGCAATTTGTCTGTTCCCCTTTCCCCAATTCCCCAGCACTGTTCCCATCCCCCCAATTCCCCAATAAAAATCTTTAAAAAGAAAAAAAAAAAAAGAATGAGAGCTAAGACATTCTCAATAATGCTATGAAAAAAATATATGATAGTATATCTAAATAAAAATATTAAACGCTTCTCTAAAATGTCTTTCTTCAGCAATGGTAAATTCTTTATATAATATCTTATCCAACATAGGGTTAATAACCTAAAATATGGATCATCCAAGAAAAAAAAATACAAATCGTGTCTCCTTTGGATGTGCAAGAATGAGCACTGATAGCAAATGTTTATTTCTAATTAGGTTTAGAGCATGTTAGGTGACAAAGGACTATGTAATTACTTGTCTCCCCCACCAAAGTAGTTGTGATATGCATATGCCCTGGGGAAGTGCCTGACAGAAAGGTAGCTACTGGATCCTTATTAATAGTTTTGAATCACAAATACTAACGTCCCAGGAAGTAAAAAAGAAAAATATATTGACTGAGCATATATGCCATAAAGTTCTCTCGCATAATATCCCCATCAGGGTTCCTAGGAAATTGGCACTGCATGGAGCCCAGCTGAGAAAGAATAGTTGCTCCCCGCCTAGAAGACCGAGTGCCTGGGAGCTGAGGCAATTTGTCAGCGTTCACCAGGCACTTACTCTTCCCAAATCAAACAAGTGCATTTTCTGTAGTTGTCGTATTACCCATAACAATAGTTCATATTGAAGAATGTGACAACTTACAAAGCGCCAGTTTTAAAGATTACTTGGCTTAATTTCTTTTTTAAATCATTGAAATAGGAACAGCATCTGTGTCAAAACTGACCTAGTTTCGTGAATTTGTGTGTAGCTTGTAATAGTCACTAGTTTTCCCCGATTCCACTACCAAAATGATCAGAAAGAGGTTAACTGCTGCGCTGATGTGGCAAGAGCCAGCAATGACCGCGCATGCAGGGTCAATCAGGACACACAGATACTTACTGCAGAGAAAAGAAGATGGCGCTGCTGGACAGGATGACCATGGGGAGCAGGCAGTAGCCCAGTACGCTGGCCACACAGCCACAGGACACCTCTGAGGAGCTCATCAAGTTTAGCAACGCGTGAATCCCTAGGCAGCCAATGGCACTCATGCCATACACATAACCAAACTGAACTTTTCCTGCCTGAAACAATGAGAAGAAAACAGTTTGAGGAAACATCAAGAGGAAATCAGAATGTTAATACGTACATCAGAGAGCATTTTAGAGTCAATCAGCTCAACTTAATGCTGCTCCATATCTTTGTAATACGTACAATTATCAGGAGACTCGGAGTTCTGGAAAAAACACCGGTTAGGATATGAATTCGGATCCTGAAAGCTAATACCCCGACTATACTTGGGATGTTACAGAAAGATAAAATATTCCTAGGTTTATATTTTTTGTCACAGATTGCCTATTAGGGGTACACAGCATAAGTAAGAATATAATTTCTCCCCATATTTGTTGAATAATTAAATGAATGAATAAATTAATGACAAAATATTCTAATTCAGTCTTGGAAAGTTACAATGCATACTAGTAATACTAGCAAACATCTACAGGATTTACTACGTTAGGCCCTATTCTAAGCATTTCACATCTATTAAATTACTTAATCCATACAACAATCTTATGAGATAGGTACCATTATTATACCAATTTGAAGTGCAGAAAGGTTAAGTAACTTACCCAAGGTAAAACAATGCTAAGTGGTAGAGCTCAGCTTTGAACCCAGGCAGTGTTGCTCTAAACGTTAAGTCCTTGACATCTACAGGAGCTCTAACATGTCCTAAAATAATGGGACTTATTTAACCTTTTTTAACTCAGTATATCCCAAACTTATTTGACCATGGAAAATTTTGTTCTCATAATGTCTATGGCCAGTTTAACTGAACACAACTTATGAAAAGCTGATTTATATCAACCATCTGACAATGAATCATAAAAAAGGTATTGTTAAAGGAAGTCAGTAGTGTTCAGGATACACCACTGATCTTCTGAGGCCTCATAAAAATAGCCATCACCCATGAAGCACTGGGGTCTAGTTAGCTGAAGTAGCTCCATTAAACTCATGCAGGAGAAGTCACAATCTACTATTAATTTAACAGAGGATATTTTAATGTTCGCTACCTGAGGATGCCAAAGCACCAGTAAAGAATGCATTTAGTTTTTATATTTACATTAAGCTGATTAGAAATTCTAGATAAAGTTTGGATAAGCTGACTCTGACTCTAGTGGGATTATACAAAAACAAAGAAGGATCTGGTAAATTGATTCAGAGAGAGCTTTTTAGCTGTCTCTCTTTTTTTTTTTTCTTCTCCACTGTTGTTTTCTGTGAAGTTCTTATGTCTTAAAGAAGAAAGAGGTATTCATTCGTCTTGTGATTAAACAAGGGTAATGGAGAATGTTATGACCATTAGAGTGTTCCAAATTGTAGAGCTATTTCCAATTCTTCTTCTGCAGTTGGGGAGGTTGGTCACTACTAAGTTCTTTCACTGTGTCCCTGGGCTATGCTGGCAGATCCTCTTCTGCATTAGCCATAACTTCTCAGTGAATATGTTCTGCATTCTGATGGCTACTTTGTGAAATAAGGCCAATGATGCTAATGGACATGTGAAAAGAAACAAATTATATGCACTGTTTCATTGGGAAGGTTTGCTCCCCTTGGGAAATAGTGACAATTTCAAATTGCTTTCATGTATTAGAGAAACAGTCTACTTAATTTCTAGTTGGATAGGGTAATTCTGAGTAGGGAGACTCATAGTGGTGAAAATGTGGTTGAAGCTGTTCTTTTGGTTTGCTTCCCTCAACAAGAAGAAAGTCCACTAAAAGGTTTTGTGTCTTATGTCAACATAAATCATAAAAATGATGACTATTTGACTATGAGTCTTACACCTCTAGAGATAATGAACAGATTTGGTTATCATTTCTGGATTTAGTTTTGTTTTTCCTAATACATGTATATACCAGCCCATAAAAATCATCCTTTACATTTTAATTCTAGATATCCAGGATAGGGATAACTTAGTTTCAAATGGATTCTGAGTTAAATCTGACTTCATTAATATCCAGATGTTTTTTTTCTTTTTATCTTGATTGCTCTACATGTATCAGAATCAATTCTGAAGTAACCACATTTGATGGTAAAATTGAAAGGATGATGTTTGCCTAAAAAGTTTCAGAAAAATATGCATTTTCACATTATCGCCCAATTTCTGAACTGAAAGGAACCTTAAGACCTACTTAAATAAGCCTCTTTTTTGTTTTCAAAATGAAGTTCTAAAAATAGAAAACAAAAGATTCAAGGTCACACCTAAAGGCAAAGTTAGGTGTAGATCTAATTTGCTCACTTCCAGTTGAGTTCTTTGCCTATATTGTTTTGTACTTAAAAGAAAGGATATAAATAATTCCAACTAATATTATGCACCCCAAAAAGATCTCAATGGGATTAATGCTTTCCTTTAGGACATGGTAACAGTAATATTTTCTACAAGAAAACAAACAGCTGTTACATTACAAATTACTTGAAAAAGAAAGATGAGTTAATGTAGTAAATTGATTGTTTCTGACTATTTGATTAATTGACATCGTTTTACTTAGGAGCTCAATCTAAGATTATCAAATTACTGTGACAAAAACAGAAGAGAGATTAGAGACTAAATTAAAACTCCAGTTGGTATAGTGTTTGATTTACAGAGTGTTTGCATTTGCTGTCGTTCAAAGGAAGAAGATGCTATGACTATACATTACTATACTGGATAAATGTGTTGGGAATATTGACCACATTACCATGGAGGAACTAGACTGATATCAGTATTTTGATATTGGTATTAAGTGGTAAATAAATAAAAAGTGAAAATTCATTTAGTTGCAAATACATTTTATAGCTATTTTTGAAAATTGCAGCTATACTGGGGAAAAAACAATTATGGGAAATGGATAGCTATAAAATGAAGAAGTGGAAAAGCCTTAGAACCTCTAATTTCCTGTATTACTTCTCCTGCCAAGTTTTTCACTTTGCACCTTAATGAAACTATACTTTTCAGACTGGTTTGACCATATTTTTCATGCTCTGTTTTTAATGTATTATCATTCCCTCCTTGGTATAAAATCATAGACTTTTTCTCATTTCTTCTTTTTCTTCCTTTGTAATGAAAATTTTTTCCTAAAGTATGAGCTAGAATGTCTTCTAAACTTAACTTAGGTGGAAATAACTTTTTTTAAAAAACTTTTTTGTGTCTTTTAATATCATTATTCCCAGATATAAATAATGAAAGAGACACATACACAAGAAAAATGGTAAAGTGGGGTGGGGGTG
>NW_017732577.1:62122-64673 GCF_001890085.2 Hipposideros armiger | reverse complement strand
CTGGGGAATTGGGGGAGGGGAACAGCGTTGGGGAATTGGGGAGGGGGAACCGACAAGTTGCTGTCCTTTTGTTCTTCAGTCTAGTGGAGGACGTCACTTCACTGGCCCATGTTGGTATTATCATTGCGCTCTTCCTGGGTGAGGGAGATGGGTCGCAGGCCTCTGGACGGCTGCTCACAGCAGCTCTTGGCAGCTCACACCAGCTGCCGCCCACTCACGCTGGCTGCCAGCCACACACGGTAGCTTATGGCAGCTCCCACTGCAGCAGGAGCTACAGCCTACGCCATCCCTGGAGAGTCACAGCAGCCCAGATCCAGGTCGAGCTGTTGTTCACCATCTTAGAGGGCATCTTAGAGGACAGTGTCACTGGCCCTCATGTGGGATCCAAACCGGGGCCCTGCTGCTCAGAGCTGGCGTCCCAAGCCAGTTCTTAATCAACGTGCCACTCGGCCGGCCCTAAATTTATAGTTTTTGTCTTATAATGGCAGGATGGCAGTTTTATTAACTATAGTTCTATATGTCTTTCTCGCTCAGCAAAATTATGTATTAAACAACATTTTCACTTTATAAAATGACATACTGTCTTCTGCATTTACAAAGATCTCTGCAAATATGACATTGGGAAGGATACACATTAAAATCCGATGCTGGCTGCCTGTCGTCCATTACCAGAAGCAGGGTGGCTCCCAGCGCCACACAGAACAGGATGGGCCCAGCTAGGTCGGTTTCATTCATAATGCTGCCATCTGCTGGCTTCAGTGGGTTTAACACTGTCAAGGTTTTTTGCCATATGTGATCAAAATTAATTCCAAGTTCTGTAAAAAGGGAAAAAAAGGAGATAATATAAATATAGAAAAATAGCACCAGTAATATTTTAAATTAAAGTTAACAGCTGATTAATTACTTAGTGTTTTAATCTGATTGTTATACCTTCAAAATTAAAATTATATGTAATATATAGGAACCATAAATAAAAAATAAATAAATAAATAAATAAATAAATAAATAAATAATAGATTGTTATTACCAAACAATGAACTAAAACAAATACTTTAGAGAAATGATTCCATCAAGGAATATTTTCCCTGACTTATGGGAATCGAAGCTTAAAATCTAGCTGAACATTGAGAAATGGATATTCTACAGTCAAAAAATAAAGTAAAATGTTAGCTAACAGACCAAAAGTCCCATCGTCTTGCCCATTTAGATAGCTTGTGTTCCTACAATTTCCATTGCAAACTCTTTTGAAATGTCGTCATATCAAACATAGCTGAATTTTTCACTTAGCTGAATGACCTGAACTGAAGATATTTCAGCCAGGGTCTGGGATTTTACTTCCACCCTGCCTGCTGAGAAGAGCAGTTCTATGCTGCCTGCCTGACACTCCACCAACGAGAAACAGGATGGCCCTTGTAGGGAGTAAAAGGAAGCAGGACATGCGTGCCTTCTTTGACCAGTTAAATGCTCTGTGTGGTTGAGTCTGTGTATTCAAAGATTAAAACCTTGAGACAAGTTTACCATTCCCTTTTATAAGTGGCTCAGTGTGCATGAGTCCAAACTCATTTCGACAGTTCTAATTCTTTTTTCCAATGCCTTCTTTTCCAAATTCTGACTGCCAACTCACAGTTGCTTCTGTTAGATTCTGCTCCTCTTACATGTTTTTTTAATTAAAATTTATTGGGGTGACAATGGTTAGTAAAATTACATAGGTTTCAAGTGTACAAAACAATCTCACACATTTGACAATTTGACATCCACTGAATAGAGAAATAAATACTGACACAACATCTATTTCTTTTCTCACCACTCCTATAAACTTTAAGATATATCTTGAGTAGAAAAAAAGAACATTCAAAAAAACCCAAAAGAACATGACTTCATTGTTTAGAAACCAATAATCAAGCTGGTTACCCTCCTTCTATCATTTTAAATTTGAATAAGAGTGAGGTAGATGTTAGGAAAAACTGGAGCTAAACTACTGTAAAGTAAAAGCATTTCAAGTAAAAAGAGTTGAATGTTTTTTTACTAAATGTTTTTACTGAATTTTGCTGTGAGCTCTGTAAGATTTACTTACATGCTTTGGTCTTACAGACACACAGTGAAGCTAGCTAGGGCTGTTATTTTACTCCTATTTTGTGCATCAGATTGCTGAGGTTCTGAGAGACTAAGTAACTTTTCCAAAGTCACAGAGATAATAATAGAAAATCTAGGCTTCAACACTGGAGAATTTGACTCAAGAACCCAAACTTAAAAATAAAAATCCAATTTAAGAATGGACGGAAGTGAATAGACATTTCTCCAAAGAAGGTACATGAAACAGGTACATGAAAAAATGCTCAACATAAATAATCATCAGGGAAATACAAATCAAAACCACAATGAGATATTACCTCACTCCTGTTTGAATGGCTATCAACAAAAAAGACAAGAAATAACAAGTGTTGGTGAGGAGGTGGAGAAAAAGGAAGCCTCATGCACTATTGGTGGGAATGTTAATTGGTGCAGCCACTATGGAAAACAGTATGAAGTTTCCTCAAAAATTAAAAAAAAA
>NW_017732577.1:55134-61852 GCF_001890085.2 Hipposideros armiger | reverse complement strand
GCCACTAATGGCAGCCCAACTCCAGGTCAAGCTGTTGTTCACCATCTTAGCTGTAGAGGGCGCAGTGTCACTGGCCCTAATGTGGGACCCGAACCGGTGGCTCTGCTGCTCAAAGCTCGTGCTCCCAAGCCAACTCTTAACCAACGAGCCACTCAGCCGGCCTATCACTGCAATATTTTTTACAATAGCCAAGATATGGAAACAACCTAAGTGTCTATAAAGGGATGAATGGATAAAGATGTGGTGCATATACAGTGGTATATCATTCAGCCATGAGAGAGAAGGAAATCCTTCCATTTGCAACAACAGGGATGGACCTTGAGGGCGTTATGCTAAGTGAAAGAAGCCAGAGAAAGACAAGTACTCCATGGTATCACTTATATGTGGAATTTAAAAGTTTAAAAAAAAAAAGTCAAACTCATAGAAACATAGTAGAAAAGTGATTGCCAGGGTCTGGGAGTAGAGGAAATAGGAAGAGGTTGATTAAAAAACAAAAACAAAAAGTAAAACAGAGCCCATCCTTTTAATCAAGTAAATGTGCATCTAATATCATAATGGTTCTATTTTTCTTTAATTAAGCCTCATTCTCCCATGCAAAGCACTGTCTCCCTAAGTCACTTGTATGTGGCATTCAACTTTCCTTCCCAGGATGTAGTGACCCTTTTTGGTAAGATAAAGGATATAGTTCAACTTCTTTTACAGTGGCTCATATCACCTAAACACCTTGCAAAGCGGACATTCTATACACAGAAGATCAGATGGACTTTTAATGATCGCCGTGACATAGAGGTGTCTTGCTTTAACAGGGACCTAGACATTTTCAGGTCAACCGGAAGTTGGTTTGAACTAGGAGAGTAAGTGTATTCTTTCACTCATTTCACATTCAGATTGACAATTGTTATCTCAAGTTCAAAAAGAGAGAATTTTGCTGGTTAAAGTAATAGTAAGGAAATAATCTACATTTTAACTTTCATGTTGCATACTTCTTATTTTTACAGTGTATTTATATATTTCTTAATGAACATACACTTTGGAGGATATGAGCAGTTCACCAAGTTTAAAATTAAGTTAGATTGTCTAATGTGGTTTTTAAAATAGCAGATTTTAAAAACTGAACATTCTGTAGTTTATATTAATTTCCCCTGAGACTTATGTTGCTTTTAAACTTTATTTTCAATTTAGACATTTATGTGAACAATATGTTTTCAGTGTTTACCACAATAAAGTGGTCTTTAATTCAAAACATCTTTTTCCTCAAAAAGTACAATTATTCCTGAAGAAAGAACTCAGATGAAAATTGTTTTATGAGATATTATTACTGATTTCAACCATTTATTTTATGGTATAATTAATTTCTGCATATGTTCAAACACTGAATCAGGAAACAGTGAATGAACATAAGACCTACTATCTTCAGAAGAAAAACGGATTTACGTGTTTTCTACCAAAATAAATCTCCATAATACTTTGTTTTCAAATTCATTACGAGACATGCAAATGAGATTATAAGTATTTATTAATTGTAGATAACCTAATATAACACCTTATTATACAAAATAAAAAATGAAACTGCTGTGAAATTTGAATGCAAAATTTATTGTTTTGCTGTCACCTAGTGGTAGTAAAGTATAAGATATAAATGCTAGAAAGTGAATTAATATTTTCATTTTCTATGCAAATTGTGGCATTGGCCTTACAAATATAAACAGCAGGCTATGTTCAAATATAAATATTAAATATTATAGTGATTTTTCTACTCTGACAAACTTAAATTGACTATTATTCTTCAAGGCGTATTGTACATTATCAAATAGCAAAAGTTATCATTCTTAAATAAAACCAAACAAGTCTTTTAGACAAAGTATTTAAGAAATAAGCACCATTTCAAATAACATGTTTTTGCCCAAGGGATGTTAATTATTATAGCTTTGTAATTTTGTAGGCTGTTTTGGTACACACTCAATAAAAACTAACAAATGTCATTTATCACCTTATCCTAGAAATTTTGCCTATGGCTGTTTCAACTATTTTAGACAGATGACGCTTGAGATTTTCACAATGTCACCCAGCCTGAAGAACATATTGGATCAGAGCCCAGAAATTTCGAAGATTCAAAATACAGAATTATATTAAATACTCTGCCTTCTAATATACTATATATTTGGTGGGAATAATCACAAAGAAAAAAAAATAACCTAGGAATATTCTCTGAGCTGTATAAAGTGGGAGGGGAAATCTAGTATATTTCCTATTCATACTTAAGAAGACATTAGGGGAAGATATATTACAGTTTAGTATATGACAATAGAGACATTTCAGATAAGTAGAAAAGAATTATTTTAAATAAATGTTATAAGAAAATTGCTTAAGCTTTAAAAAATAAATTTAAATCCCTATTTCACATACTAGCCTAAAACAATTTTCAATGAGGTAAAAATTTAAATACATCAGGCATTGGAAACTTGGTGGCATGAGGGGTCCCCCTTGATTTCTCCCATTGAAGTTACAACAAGCTGAACTGCTATAATTTCACAAAGGACTCCTTGTGCAACACACAAACACATCTGAAAAACCCACACTTCAAAACATCTGAAGGTGGGGGAATAGGGTGAACAGGAGAAGAGAGAAGGGAGAAGTGCCGAGACAGGCTGGGGGCACAGATGCAGCCTAGAGCTCACTGCAGTCCTGGAGAGGGGAGGTTTCAGCTTACAGGTGTACTCTGAGGCCCCAAGCATTCCTGCCTGAGTAATCAGCATATAATATGGCTGAATCCAGCAATGGGGTGGGAGGCAGAAGCCTCGGGGCAAAGACCCGAATACAGAAGGGTGAGCACTGACGTCTAACAGCCCTCACTGCCAGGCAGAATATAAAGCCTTAGGGCCTGGCCACCTCCCCGCACCCTCCCAGCGTTAGCAGTAGGCCCCAGAAGAAACTATAGCAGTGTCAGGTTAAAGAACAGAATATCCACAGTCCTGAGAACTGGAGAGACAGTTCCTGAACGACAGACACACACTGTGACAAGGGAGGAGATATAGTGGTGAGGCAACTGTGGTCTGGCTATCGCCATTATTTAGAGAACAAAAACACAAACACACCAGCAGCCTCTTCCAGCTCACCCCATCCCAATGCATCATGGCTAATCCCAGCAGAGGCACCCAGGGTTACTGAGGTGCACGGCTCTCCATCTGGCTGCAGGGCAGCACAGCACTAGGATTTCAGGGGCCCAGAGCCCCATTACCTACCCTATCCTCCCATGGAGATGGGTGCCCTGAGACCAAGGAAACCAGGTCACAGAGGAGACGCCCACCTCCCCAGGAAGGCTTCCACTGAGAGAAGCTAGAACAGGGCAAGGGAAAAGAAAATGTTCCAGTGCTATCTACCAGAAAACAAAAGAAAGAACTCTTCATATCTACCTGCTGCAGAATTCATTCTCGTGGATGCCTAGGTAGAGAAGTAATCCAATAATTGTCATAAGTAACTCAGGTAATAAGGCAGCTCAGAAATAAAATGAAAAAATCTCCAGAAAATAAACTTAAATACGTGGAAATATGTAACTTAAATGACAGAGAATTCAAGATTGCAGTTCTGAAAAACACTCAATGAGATGCAAGAAAACACATAGGCAGTTTAATGAACTCAGAAATAAAATCAATGAAGAAAATGAATACTTTACCAAAGAGATCGAAATTTTAAAAAAGAACCAAATAGAAATTCTAGAGATGAAGAACTCAATAAAAGAGATGAAGAATGAAATAGTCAGCTTAGGAAATAGAGCTGACCAGATGTAGGAAAGAATTAGCGATATCGACGAAAGAAACCTAGAAAGATGCAGATGGAAGGAGAGCGAGACTTGAAAGTTAAAAGAAATGAAAGAACTCTTAAATAACTCTCTGACTCCATCAGAAAGAGCAATATAAGAATAATGGGTATATCAGAAGGAGAAGAGGAAAAGAAGGGCACAGAGAAGCCTATTCAAATAATTTACGAGAACTTCCAAAACCTATGGAAAGAATTGGATCCTCGAATCCAAGTAACAAACAGATCACCTAATTACCTCAATCCTAATAGGCTTTCTGCAAGGCACATTATACTGAAATTGTCAAAAACTAATGACAAAGAAATAATTCTCAAGGTATCCAGGGAAGAGAAGACTGTAACCTACAAAGGAAAATCCATTAGATTATTATCAGATTTTTCAGCAGAAACTACAGGCTAGGAGAGAGTTAAATAAAAAATGACCAGCCAGGAATAATAATCAAGCAATCCTTTAGATATGAAGAAGTAATAAAGACCTTTCCAGATATTCAGAAGCTGAGGGATTTTCCACCACAAGTCCTGCATTACAGGAAATACTGAAGGAGGTTATTCTACCTGAAACAAAAAGACAAAAGGATATAAAACAATGAGAAAGATGACTAACTGACAGACAGAAGGAAGAAATGGCAACCCCTACACAGAATAAGGCACTATACACTTGAATATAACATAAAGGGTAAAGGAGATAAGAACATAAAAAAAGAAAAAGAGAAGAAGACAATTTGCTACTATAATTCAGAAATGAACTCACAGCATAAATAGGGATACTTTGTGACAACAAAAACATAAAAAGGGAGGGGAAAAGGGTCAGAATTTACAAAGGGGAATGGAGATAAGATACAGGATGAAGAAAAAGGACTACTGTATATATGAAACTTTCTTTTACATAAACTTAATGGCAACCACTCAAAAATATCCAGAAATGAGACATAAAACATAAAAATTAAAAGAGGAAACAGAAGAGAACATCATAGAATACCACCAAACTAAAATAACACAGAGAAACACAAAGGCAAAAAAACAATGGAGACACTACACTACCAGAAAACAAGATAAAATGGCTATAGGAAATCCTTATATATCAATAATCACCCTACATGTAAATGGACTGAACTCATCAATAAAAAGACACAGACTAGCAGATTGGATCAAAAAACAAAACACAACTACATGCTGCCTTTAAGAGACACATCTCAGCTACAAGACAAATAGAGACTCAAAGTGAAAGGGTAGAAAACAATATTCCAAACATATGGCATCCAGAGAAAAGCAGCTGTAGCCCTACTTAAATCTGAAGAAACAGACTTCAGGATAAAAAAGGTAACAAGAAACAAAGACGGACATTTCATAATAATAAAGGGGACAATACAACAAGAAGACATAAAAGTTATCAATATATATGCTCCCAATCAGTGAGCACCAAAATATATAAAACAATAATAAAAATAATAGCAGAAGGAAGAAAAAAATAAAATTAGAGCAGAATTAAATGAAATACAGAACAAAAAGACAAAAGGAAAAGTTAATGCAATAAAGAGCTGGTGCTTTGAAAAGATTAATAAAATGGAAAAAACCCTGGCTAGACTCACTGAGGAAAAAAGAGAAAAGACACAAATAAACCAAATTAGAAATTAAAGAGGACAAGTTACGACAGATACCACAGAAATACAACGGATCATCATGAATACTATGCAAAACTATATGCCACCAGATTCAATAACCTAGAAGTGGACAAATCCTTAGAAATATATAACCTTCCTAGATTGAATCATGAAGAAGTGGAAAATCTAAATAGACCAATCAACAGCAAGGAAATTGAAACAATCATCAAAAGTCTTCCCAAAAGCAAAAGTGCAGGAACAAAAGGCTTCACTAGTGAATTCTATCAAACATTCAAAGATGACTAAATACCTATCCTTCTCAAACTCTTCCAAAAAAGTGAAGAAGAGGCAATACTTTTTATGAGAACAACATTACCCTGATACCAAAAGCTGGTAGGATAACACACGAAAAGAAAACTATAGACCAATATCTCTGATGAATGCAGATGTAAAAATCGTAAACAAAACACTAGCAAATCAAATACAATGATACATTTAAAAGATTATCCATCATGATCAAGTGGGGTTTGTTCAACATAAGGGTGGTTCAACATACACAAATTTACCAATGTGATACACTACATAAATAAAATAAAGGGTAAAAATCATATGATCATATTAATAGATGCAGAAAAAGCATTTGACAAGACACAGCATCTATTTATGATTAAAACAATACAATGGGTATAGAAGGAAAGTATGTCAACATAATAAAGGTCATATACAACAAACCCTCAGCTAATATCCTACTTAATGGCAAAAAACTAAAAGCTTTTCCTCTACGATCAGAAACAAGACAGGGATGCCCCCTCTAGCCACTGATATTCAACATAGTATTGGAAGTCCTAACCAGAGCAAGCAGGCAAGAGAAAGAAATAAAAGGCATCCAACTTGGGAATGAAGAAGTTAAATTGTCACTTTTTGCAGATGACATGATTCTTTATATAGAAAACACTAAAGACTCCACCAAAAACTGTTAGAAACAATAAATAAATACAGTAAAGTTGCAGGATACAAAAATCAATGTACAAAAATTCATTGCATTCCTATATGCAAACAACAAAATTTCAGAAAAAAAAAATGAAAAAACATTTGATTTTGCAACTGCAACAAAAAGAACAAAATACCCAGGAATAAACTTAACAAAGGATGTGAAGGATCTAAACACTAAAAACTATAAGACATTATTAAAAGAAATTGAAGAAGACACAAAGAAATAGAAAGATATTCCATGTTCATGGACTGGAAGAATCAACCCAAAGCAATATATGGATTTAAGGCAATTCCCATCAAAATCACAA
>NW_017732577.1:45342-49249 GCF_001890085.2 Hipposideros armiger | reverse complement strand
ATTACCAGCCAAATCCTATTCCTTTCTCTTTTCTCCATCCCCTCTGCTACTTCATCCAGCAAAAGATGTTCATCAGCAACTTGGCCTCTCTTCTTACTATAATGAGGGCATAATATTAAACCTCCCCATCACTTACTTTAAAAAGTAAAAATTTTAAAACTGTTCTATAAAGGAAACCTCAAAATCCTTTACCTATAAAAATTACCATGGTCATCCATCACAGTCTAAATTAACATTCTCTCTTTTTAACTTATAACTTTGACTTTGTACATGTTGACTCTAACATTTAACACTACGTCTCAATGAACAAAACCTATGCAATACCAAAATAATCACATTACTAACCCACAGTCCCACCCAGAAAACACTGTAAATACTCAATTCTCATGTTGGAGTCCATTCTCTGAAAATCACTATGAACAACCACAATTTTAACCATATATGCATATCTTGAATTTTCACTTAGTCCCATGTCTCCTGGTGTTATCCTTTTCTACTAGATGGCTCAAATTCTTAACAACTATGCCAATGAAATTCTCTTATATTTTTAGTGACATCTTTCAAGCCTACAGTATTCTTTCATAAAAAACAAATTCAGAGGGAATGAGACTGAACACTTAGCTAATTGCTCTGTTAAGTCTATGAATTAGTAATCTATTAAAGTCAATTGCATGAGTCACATTGATATACCCATCACTTCAAGCAACTGTGAGGTGACTGCAAAAGTCTCCTTAGAACAAGTGGCAATGTTCTTGGTCATACTTCCCTTCTTTTGCTTCATAACTCTGTGGAGTTAACATTTCTACCTGTAATGGTAGCTCAATGGTAGGATTTACCCTGAACCAAGTGCAGTAGTTAGCGAGCACAGCCTCTGGAGTCAGACTGCCTGGGTTCAGATCCCAGTTTTATAATCTTAGGAAAATTACTTTACATTCTATACTTCAGTTTCTCATCAGTAAAATGAGTGTGATAATAAAACACCTAAGGTTCTGAATGTAATCAGTTAAAATAAGCAAAGCACTTAGAATAGTGTTGGGCACACAAAAAGTGATTAACAAGTATTAGCTAAGTATTTGTATGATTTTTAAAATTAATTAATTAATTAANAGCCAGCAGCCAGAGTGAGCGGCCAGCAGCCACCATGAGCAGCCATCCAGAAGCCAGCGACTGATCTGCCTCGCCTGGGAGGAGTGCAATGATGGTGCCAATTTGGGCCAGTGAAGCAGTGTCCTCCACAACTAGACTGAAGAACAAAAGAACAGCAAGTTGTCTGTTCCCCTTCCCCCAATTCCCCAGCGCTGTTCCTATCCCCCAATTCCCCAATAAAAAATCTTAAAAAAAAAAAAATCACAATGGCATGTTTTAAAGAAATTGAACAGAAAAACCATCAGATGTGTATGGAATCACAAAAGACCTTAATAACCAAAGCAATCCTAAGATGAAAGAACAAGGCTGGAGATGTCACACTCCTTGACCTCAAATTATACTACAAAGCAACAATAATCAAAACAGCATTGTATTGTATATCAAAATAGTATACCAATGGACTATAATTGAGAACCCAGAAATAAACCCCCATATATATGGGCAAATAAGTTTTGACAAAAGAACCAAAAACATATTACAATGAAAAAGAAGAAACCCTCTTCAATAAATGGTGCTCAGAAAATTAGAAAATCATGTGCAAAACAAAGAAACTAAACTGCTATCTCTCACCATATGCCAAAATTAACTCAAAATGGATCAAAGACCTAAACATAAGACCTGAAAAAATAAATTGCATAGAAGAAAGCATAGGTACTACACTAATGGACCTTTGGTTCAGAGAGGATTTTATAAATTTAACCTCAAAGACAAGGGGAGTAAAAGCAAAAGTAAATGAATGGGTCTATATCATAAATGAAAAAGCTTCTGCACAGCAAAAGAAATCATCAACAAAACAAAGAGGCAACCAACTGAATGGGAAGAGATATTTGCAAACAACACTTCCGATAAGGGGCTAATATCCAAAATATATAAAGAACTCATAAAACTCAACAACAAAAAAACAAACAATTAAATTAGAAAATGGGCAGAGGATCTGACAGACACTTCTCCCAAGAAGACATACAAACAGCCAACAGATATATGAAAAAATGCTCAACTTCACTAGCTATTAGGGAAATGCAAATCAAAACCACAATGAGAGGGCCGGCCAAGTGGTGCATTGGTTAAGAGCTGGCTTGGGACTCCAGCTCTGAGCAGCAGGGCCCTGGTTTGGATCCCACATGGGGGCCAGTGACACTGACCTCTACAGCTAACAGCTAAGATGGTGAACAATAGCTCGACCTGGAGCTGGGCTGCCGTAAGTCGCCAGCAACGGCGTAGGCTGCAGCCCCTGTGGCAGTGGGTTGCCATGGGCTACCGTGTGTGGCTGGCAGCCAGTGTGAGTGGCCAGCAGACAGTCTGCGCTGCCAAAAGCTGCCATGAGCGGCCATTCAGAGGCCGGCAACCGATCTGTCTCACCCAGGAAGAGCACAGTGATCACAATGCCAACATGGGCCAGTGAAGCAACGTCCTCCACAACTAGACAGAAGAACAAAACGACAGCAACTTGTCTGTTCCCCTTCCCCTGAATCCCCAGCACTGTTCCCTTCCCCCAATTCCCCAATAAAATCTTTAAAAAAACAAACAAAACAATCCACAATGAGATATCATCTCACTCTTTTCAGAATGGCTCTCATAAACAAGACAAATGATAACAAGTTTTGGAGAGGCTGTGGTGAAAAAGGAACACTCATACACTGTTGGTGAGAATATAAATCGGTACAGTCCCTATGGAAAACAGTATGGAGGTTCCTCAAAAAATTAAGAATAGAATTACCATATGACTTAGCAATGCCTCTTCTGGGTATCTACCCTAAAAGTCTGAAAACATTTATCCATAAAGACATATTTACCCCTATGTTCACTGCAACATTATTCATGGTGGCCAAGACCTGGAAACCACCAAAGTGTCCTTTGATAGATGATTGGATAAAGAAGATGTGGTATGTATAAACAATGGAATACTATTCTGACATAAGAAAAGATGATATACTGCCATTTGAGACAACATGGATGGATCTTGAGATTATCATGCTAAGCAAAATAAATCAGACAGAAAACGTTAAGAACCATATGACTTCACTCATATGTGGGATATAAAACTGAAAGCAACAAATAAACAAGACAAACCAAGAAACAAAAACTCATAGATACAGAAAACGTTTAGTGGTGACCAGAAGGTAAGGGAGGAGAAGGGTGGTAGAAGAGAGTAAGCGGGGTCAAATATATGGTGATGGAAGGAGAACTGACTCTGGGTGGTGAACACACAATGTGATATATAAACGATGTATTATAGAATTGTACACTTGAAATGTATATAATTTTACTGACCAATGTCACCTCAATAAATTTAACAAAAATTAAAAATAATGGACAATGACCCAAGCCCCCCAAAATTAAATGCAAAACAAAAAGATAATTAAAAATATTTTTAATATAGGGAGCTATAAGTGGTATCTAGAGCAGGAGAAAATAAAGAGTAGAGCAGTAGGAAAGAAAAGTTATCAAGGAAAATGTTGTGGAGTTGAAAACATAAATATTAAAATTGCTGTATGCCCTAATGTGCCACAAGCAAATTAGATGGCAAACACAATCTAGGAAAACATGTTTGAAATACTTACATATATTAAGGGACAGAACATCCCTGAAATCCACTAAGGACCTTCAATTGCAAGTGTCTCTGGGTTTCCTTGTCAGCAGCAGTGCTATTTACTAGAATCATATTCCTCCCCATTTAGCCATACCTAGCTGAGATTAAAGGGCTCATATGAGTCAGGAAAGAAAAACAACTCATGGGAGCCAGGCTTGTCTCCATGACAAC
>NW_017732577.1:39720-40057 GCF_001890085.2 Hipposideros armiger | reverse complement strand
AAGTCAGGTGACAAGAAATGTACCATCAAATAAGTCCCATTCATTGTTAAGTCTATCTCCACATTTGGACTCATATTAAAGTATATGTGTATTTCACACAATCAGACAATATTGCACTCCTCTAGGAACCTGAGACTACAAAGGGTTTCAGAATTTGCAACACCATCAACTGAAACAGCGTAAGGCAACAACATGACTGGTGTACAACAAAAACCGCTGCTAAAAAAGTTTAGTCGCAACTCCCAGAAAAATGTTATCTTTGTGAGTCTCCAGGTGAGCCGGTAAAATCAGACATTCTAAGTGTCCTTGGTAAGAACATTTCATATAGGATGGGTTT
>NW_017732577.1:34852-35160 GCF_001890085.2 Hipposideros armiger | reverse complement strand
CAATGATTCAGTGTCGGTCTGTTAAAGTCCTACTCAAATGTACTCCTCACATTCAAAGGGAGTTTTCCAGCTGTCACCTTTCTGCAGAAACACCTATTTCTTTTTTCTAAATAATTTGAATAGATTTCCCATTTCAAAAAGTGGAAAAATATAGTGGGAAAATATAGCCTTGATAACTGCCTACCAGTGACTGGAAACAATGCCTACCTGAACGAATGACTGGGTAGTTGTTTTTTTAAAATGAGAAAGCTCCTTCTTGTTCACTCTAAAATAAGAAAACTTGTTTTTAAATATAAATGTCTTCATTG
>NW_017732577.1:29992-30862 GCF_001890085.2 Hipposideros armiger | reverse complement strand
TTCATTCAGTTTTTTAGATTCCACATATAAGTGAAATCATATGGTATTTGTCTTTCTCCAACTGACTTATTTCACTTAACATAATAGTCTCTAAGTCCATCCATATTGTTGCAAATGATACGATTTCATTCCTCTTTATAGTGGAGTAATGCTCCATTGTATAAATGTACCACAGTTTCTTAATCTAGTCATCTATCGATGGGCATTTCGGTTGTTTCTAAGTCTTGGCTATTGTAAATAGCACTGCAATAAACATAGGGGTGCATATATTTTTTTGAATTAGAAACTTGGGTTTCTTTGGATAGATACCCAAGTGTGGAATTGCTGGGTCATACGGTAGTTCCATTTCCAGTTTTTTCAGATAACTCCATAATGATTTCCATAATGGCTGCACCAATCTGCAGTCCCACCAACAGTGCACCAGGGTTCCCTTTTCTCCACAACCTCACCAGCACTTGTTGTTTGTGGATTTGTTGATGATAGCCATTCTGACCAGAGTGAGGTATCTCATTGTGGTTTCTATTTGCATTTCTCTAACGATTAGTGAGGTTGAACATTTTTTCATATGCCTGATGGCTATCTTTATGTCCTCTTCATATCCTATGCCCATTTTTTAATTGGGTTGTTTGTTTTTTTGGTGTTGAGTTGAATGAGTGTTTTATAAATTTTGGATGTTAACCCCTGATCAGATATATTGTTGGCAAATATCTTCTCCCATTCAGTAGGCTGCCTTTTTGTTTTCTTGATGATTTCCTTTGCTGTGAAAAAACTTTTAAGTTTGATATAATCCCATATGTTTATTTTTTTTCTTTTATTTCCCTTGCCTGAGGGGTTATATCAGTAAAAATATTACTGAGGGTAATGTCTGCA
>NW_017732577.1:27514-28499 GCF_001890085.2 Hipposideros armiger | reverse complement strand
AAATTTCAAATGAAATTGCATTTACAGCCTTAGCTCAAAGAGCCTCATTAATCAGAAATAATCAAGTAACAATTGTCAAATATATCAAAATTTCTCAGTTCAGTAAAAATACAGAAAGCTTTTCTAAAGTTAGGTACAGTCATTCATATACCTGATTTAATAAATCAAGAATTTTCATTAATAATGAGTAGAAAAGCAGCTATAAATTATGCAAACTAAAATCATTACTAGGATAATGTTAAATCTTCTAACAACTTATAATTTAAAGAATTTAAAATTCAATGGCATAATATTGTCAGTCCACTAAAATGTTATCATAAAGCACAGAAAGTAATTTCACTGAAGAATACACTGTTTTCATAACATGCAAAGCTTTATGTAATATGGCTATTGGTATTAGAGTCCTTACATAACCCAGCTTTACATTTTGCTTGAATGACAAGTTTTTAAGGGGGATCAGGCACATACCTTTATATTATTTTATGTGGAAAGATCCTCCAACAAATGTAGCTTTACTTGAGAAATTAATAACAAATCAGTTCGTGAAAAGATGACTTGCTGGCTATATATGTTTCTAAATTTGTACTCTGACACTGAACAGATGCCTGCCAAAAGCCAAAGCCAGCCACAGTATCATATAACACTTGTTGAAGTTTAAAAACACAGTGAAAGCCATAGAGACACACAGTTTGATAAAATGGGATGGTAGATTCAGTTTCGTTGTGGGCATGTCCCATTAAACTCTGATTTAGGATCATTTTTTTGACGTAAGCAATGGAAAGTAAGAGGACACTCCTAATGCTTCATAGACTATAAGAGTAAGTTCAACCTAGACAAGATTTCCTAATAATATGCAGTAAACTCAATATATGGTATATGATCTTAACATGATGATCTTAGCAACAATCCGAAAATGGGGTGTTGTCAATTTTATCTAAATCTGAGCTATTAAATTTTACATAAACACAATTTAGCAAGGCTACCT
>NW_017732577.1:24145-26953 GCF_001890085.2 Hipposideros armiger | reverse complement strand
CTACTTGTTTAAAAACGTTTGGAATTTGAATTTTGTTAATCAGAGCTGTCCTTTACTAGGTCACTAGTCAGGCAACAGTGGGTCACACATTTATTGAGAATCTACTATTGAGTACCAGACTGTATTCAAAACACAGTTACAGAAGGAGACAAACTAAACAAAACTGCATTTTAAAGAGATATATTTTAGTACTGAATCTACTGTGTCTACAACAAATAATACTGACTATCCAGGCATTGTTCTATAAGCTTTAGGTTTAAGTCTTTTAAGTTTTGCACCTACTTTATTAAGTATTATTATCACATCTCTCTCTAAACTCTCTCCTAAGGTGACATCATCCATCCCCCTAGCTTTATATGCCATCTATATATAAACAGTTCCTAAAGTCACATATGCAGCCCTGATTTTTCCTCACTGCTCCTTGGTATTTCATAGACATTTCAAACATAAAAATTGATTTTTTTTACTTGCCACCCTCTCAAACCAATGGTCTCTTCTCCATTCCAGGAAATGGCTTCACAAATTACTTATTCACTCAAATCAGAAATCATCTAATCCTGTAACGAATTCTATCGATTCTCTCTCTAAAATATATCTTTCTCTAACCAGTTCCCTCCATCTCCACTGCTATCACCCTGGGTTAAGCCAACATGTTCTCTCATTTAGATTTCTGTTTGTAATTATTCAATGAAGGGAGATATCCCTTTTATAGTAGCAGGTTAGTAGATGGTAATAAAGTTTACATAATAAAAAACTGTAAAAATTATACCTTTAATGGCCCAGTGACTTGCCAAAATCAAGAAAAAAGTTTCTTCTGTGGTTGCTCACTGCAATTAGCAGTGAGAATAAGGAATAAAAATCTCCATCTGTAATTTCTGAGATTCTCTTTGGTGATCTGTCAAGTGTCCGAGAGATTGTGAGCTAATCAACAGCTATAGTTGAAACAATTTCCCCTGTACCTGACAATTATGCATACATATATGTACTAAATTACAGAATTAATGGCTAGATGGATGGATGAATGACTGCTGCTTTTAATTTTGCATATTCAGAACCCCGCATCTCAAATATTGTATATCAATCTAAGAATTGTATAAGATTATGACATCCATTATTGCAATACTTTGATATAAAAATGGAGGCTCAGAGAGGCTAAGTAACTTGCGCAAAGTCACACACCTAGTATGTGACAGAACCAAGTTTGGAACAATAATTCTCTCCCTCAGCCCAGTTTTCTTTCATTTCTAAGACGGTTTCTTCCAAAAGATTATCTATGGCTGTCTACAATACTGGTGTTAAGAATGTACCTGTTTGGAAACACTAAATATTTATTTACAACTTTCAAAAAACATATTTCAGCTGAACAGAGTTGCTAATGAATCAAGAAAATATATGTCATCATTTTCTACCTGTGCTCACAGAGAAATGGGTTTTTGTTATGAGTGTTTAGGAAATAATTCCTTTGGAAGACTGTATTGTAATTTAATGTACGTTGATTCCATTGTGCCTATTTTTCTGTTTTATTAAGAGAGAAGAAAACACAATACATTCTGTGTTCCATTACTTTTTAAAAAATANTCTGTCCCTTTCCACAATTCACTCATCTAAACCATTCTCCACACACAAAAAAATCCAAAGAAATATCTGTATAAACAAATACAATAACTTTAAGGGACTTTAGGCAACACAGTGTCAATTACTTTACAAGCTATAATTATAAGAGTGAATAACATTTATATAGTGGTTTTACTTAGACACACACTTTTTTGCACATTACCACAATAGTTCTTCATGACAATTCCATGAAGTGGGTATTGTTAATGTCCTTCTTTCTCAATTAAGACACTCAGCAAAATCAAGTCTTTCCCAACGTCACAAAGAACAAATGCTAGACTCATAATGTGAAACAATTTTTTCTCATTCTAAATGCCCTATTTTGGGCACTAGTTAAAGGTAAATACTAAATCGTAATCATTTTTATTTATTTCCAACTCAAGTTGAACTGTCAACTCAAATAACTAACACATTCTGAAGTATGTTTATCTTTATTCCATTTAGGATGTTTTACACTGTATTATAATTGCATATTTAATTGCCCACATCTCCAACATAAATTCTTAAATTTTATAAGATAAAAGGTTATGAATTTTTAATCTTTGGGTTTATAGTGCCCACCTTAATTCCTGACACACAGCAGACACCCAATAAATGTTTGTTAAATTGAATGAACTCTGTTTTTCAAGCAGTGTCCCAGAAAATATCAGGTAAAGGAATATACTTCCTGTATGTCTAGTCTTGTATGCAGGCTCCCTGTTAAGTGATATTTTGAAAAGAGGAGACAAGCCATTCACCTATAAATGGGTCTGAGGGGATCAAGGGATTCATGCAGATCAGAATTCATTTCTCTGCCCACTTCTGACATTTCCTCTTGAGCACTTCCATACCTGGAACCCCTTGCCATGATATTATGACTTTTTAAAATGAAATGAAAGAATATTTTCTCAATATGAAGTACTTACTTTCTAGATCCATAAAGATTTCCATAGGCAGTAGAATCATTACAACTTTCCTCCTGATTATCAATGGTATAATTAGATTGGTAAAAATCGGAGTCACATTGTCCCAGGTTTGACATCCTGAAAAATAACAGTGCTTTTTACTGAGAAGTTTTTCAGTCAATAAAACTTCTTTTGAGATATTACAACAATTAACCGACAATGTGATTATGACTGGATTCCTATTAGAGAACAGGATATTCATTGGATGGAATAGATTAAGTATTGTGGGAAGGATGTGAAAATGTATGCT
>NW_017732577.1:17034-20827 GCF_001890085.2 Hipposideros armiger | reverse complement strand
AAAATAGAAAATCTCAGGCATGTGCCCTCAGAAAAACAAAACCTCAGGAGTGAGAAACTGATTTCTCATAAATGTCTGATTTACAGAAAACTGATAGTACTGGAATTTTTTTTTTAAGATTTCATTGGGGAATTGGGGGAGGGGAACAGACAAGTTGCTGTCCTTTCGTTCTTCAGTCTAGTTGTGGAGGATGTTGCTTCACTGGCCCATGTTGGTATTATCATTGTGCTCTTCCCGGGCGAGGCAGTCGCCTGCCGACCATTGGACGGCTGCTCACGGCAGCTCACAGCTGCTCACGAAAGCTCACGCCCGCTGCCAGCCAGCCCCACTGCTGGTGACTCCTGGCAGCCCCGCTCCAGGTCGAGCTGTTGTTCACCATCTTAGCTGTAGAGGGCGCAGCATCACTGTCCCTAATGTGGGGTCCGAACCGGGACCCTGCTGCTTAGAGCTGGCGTCCTAAGCCAACTCTTAACCAACATGCCACTCGGCCGGCCCTGGAATTTTCTTAAATGATAAGTATTTTGTTGGGGATTGCCTCCTATCAACGATGGGAAGTTTTGCTTATGGTTTCCAGAGGCATGAACAAGAAAGGACCCAGGTTAGGTTGGTCTTGCAAAATACGCTGAATTAAACTTTGTTTGTATGACTGGATGAATTTTGTCTGCTAGGGGAATTTTCAAAGCTGGTCTCCATTTGTTTTAATTTTAACAGAGTCTAACTGCACTCTCCCCACTTCACATTCCTGCCCATAATACAGCTTGCTCCAAACCCTCAGCTGTCTCACCTATAGCTTGCTACATTTTGTGTGTCCAAATTGCAATTCCTCTGCTATTCCAAAATAAACTCACCTTTTTGACAATTTTGAGCTTGTCTCAGTTTACCTCTTGATTTAGGTCGACAAAACAATAGGAAACAGCATAATATGCTAACCCTGTATCTTTCACACCAGGGAGGAGACCTCATTCATTGAGAGGTGAGAATTACAGGGCTTCAAACCTTCAAACTTCAAACTTAAAAATGCACATTTGACTAAAAGTGTTGCAGAGAAATCTAGTAGAAAGGCAAAAGATAACTGGAAGATTACTGGGTGAGGTGGAGTCAGAGAATGGAGGCTTGATTATCAATTCCCTGTGCCTCCATCTCTGGCCAGCAGATAAAGTTCTTGGCTCAAGGAACTCATAGCTTTGGACCCTGTAAANAGCGATGTCTTGCAATACAAGTAGCTTGTTTCTGGAACGAATTATGATCGCAAACCAAGGTATCACTGTATTTAACATACAAATTTATACCGTACTCTCCCTGCTTGTCAGGGTTTATCTGTAGTGTTGGAGGTCCTCTGGGAAGAGTGGGAGCTCACAACTCTGAGAAGAGTGGTGCCCACTCTCATCCTTTCCCTTTTGTAGGACCACAAGGTATTGTGGTCTATGAGTGTTCATTAAATGGAGTTTGGCATTAGATTTTTTTTTTAACTTAAATTTCCCTCACAATATACACACGTGGCTTTAAAGTTAAAGTCAGAGAACAGACTGAGAAGACAGTGGATTACAACAAAACAGGAAGCTGACATTAAAAGAGAGTTGTGTTATTTAGAAAGCATGTAAAAAAACATTTAGTAACATAAAGAACTTAAATCTTCAGTGGAAATGGTGGAGTATAAATGGTAATGCAGAAAGTGTAATTACAGCTAGCTATAGAGGACACACTTAAGATATGATCTTCTAATTCAGAACAAAAGGACAAAAAAATTAAAATGAAAGAGAAAAAAGGAACAAAGAAATGAGCAATTTATAGCAGGCAAAACCATGAAAAATATTTAAACTCGCTATTAAAATTTTAAAATAAAATAACATATAATTTAAATTAACAAGATGAAATTAAGTGAAAACATCTACTTATGGTAAAAATGAGGACAACCAGAATTCTCATCTAGAGTTCATTTTAGTATATGTTGTTTTAAAATTTTTTTAGCAGGTAATTAGGCTTTTAGACACACTATAAAACTTGTGTAGTCCTCTGACTAATGAAGTCCAATTGAAGAAATTTACCCTAAGGATGTCATCAGAGTCACAAATAAAATCTTATCCTGGCCTGAATGTTTAACATTTCGGGGACTAGTTTAAAAAAATCATGATATACCACGCAACTGAACACTGCAATTTGAGGCATATGAAGACAGCTGCAAATTGTTGGACAACCCTCTTGCTCAGAAGTGGGATATAATTCTCTTCATATCAATTATGGGATGGCCTTAGTGACTTGCTCGGCCAATAAAATGTGGTGCAAGTAGTGTTCTCAGGCTCTGAAGGCTGGATAATAAGCCACTCGGCTTTTGCCTGGGTCTCTCAAACATCTGTTCTTGGAACCGGACTGCCATGTAGTAAGACCAACTATCCTGAGGTTTTCATGCTGGAGAAGTCATGTGAAGAGACTGAATGGAGAGGTCCTGAGACAGAAAGAAGAGAGAAAAAGAGAGGCTGAGCATTTTAACTTCCAAGCTTTTGCAGTCATCCCAGATGAGGCCACAGATGTAAGGCAACAGAAACGAGTCATCCCTGCCAAGTCTTGCCCAAATTGAAGATTCATGAGCGAAAAGACTAGTTCTTGTTTTAAGCCACTAAATTTTGGAGTGTTTTGTAATATAGTATCTAATAACAAGGACATAATTTGGTATGTGGAATTGGTATAGGGGTGAAAAATGTCACCCTTCTTACCTTCTAGGTTATTTGTCTGGTCTTATCATTAAACTGACATAAGAAAGAGAATAAGTTTTATATGTACAGAAGCCCCATAAAAATATGAGACTCAAAGAAGTGACCAAAGCAGCCAGCTTTAATGCCTTTTAGACAAAGAAACAATAAATTTGTGAAGAATTGTCAAGACAAAGAAGTTTGGGCTTGGGGTAGTAAATTAGTGAAGAAGTAGTAAAGTTTGCTTATACAGTGTTCTTGGCCCTAAATGGTGTGTTTTGGGGATGTGACATATTCTGTTCTCCTTCATTGTTTTTATTTATTATTATTATTATTATTATTATTATTATTATTATTATTAATGTTTAAAAAAGACCTGGGACCAGATAGTAGGAAAAAGCTGCAAGTGCCTCAAATTTAAAAAAGACCTGGGACCAGATAGTAGGAAAAAGCTGCAAATGCCTCAAGTTGACTGTTAGTGGAAGCTTGAAGGGACCCAAGGTGAGCATTTGAAGGATAGTAAAAAAACATTGTTTTTGAAGATGGAAAAAATTGAGATCCATTTTATGTAGTATCAGAGAGTTTGGCAGCACTATTGTCCAAGTTAATGTAAAAAATAGAAAGGTGAAATTTCCAGGAAGAATACAGAAAATGCCAACTAGCTTCTTGCAGTAACCTATGAGAAAATAGATGAACTAAAGTAGAAACTGTTCAAGTTCTGAACAGAATTTAGAGAAAGTACAAAAAAGCCAGGATTTGCTTGATTTGAAAATAAAACTGTTTGCCAAGCCCATTCTCTCTCAGCAAAAGATTCTTAAAATAAGAAATGGTTTCTTAGCAAAGATAAAACCGAGAATGTCACCATTAAGATATGGAATCAGATGATTAAATTCAAGGGTATGACAGTAAAACCATTTGTTAAGACCTCAAATAGATTGAAGGGTAGACTTAGTAGGGCTTGTAAGTATTTTAAAAGCATGCATTATTGTTGTATGCCAATCTCAGCCTATCGATGACCAATGTTGTGGCTGGACAGACCCTGTGGTTCTCGTTAGGACTGCAAGGTGCCCTCGGCAATAACCTCAGGACACTTTGAAAGAGACAAG
>NW_017732577.1:0-6419 GCF_001890085.2 Hipposideros armiger | reverse complement strand
TTTTGCTTGATTAGGCTTCAGTTATGTCTTTGAGAAATTTTTATCCTTCCAGGCCCAGAAGAAAAGATTCTTCCTGTTTGAAACTTCAGTGACTCCACTTCTCTCTTCTGCCCAGGTTGAATATTAAATAAACTTGTACTGTCAAAGATATTGCAGAGGGCTGAGCTTTGACTCTAACAATTTGGATTCAAATATAGATTTCTCCATTTGCCCATTATACAATTTCAGGCAATTAGCTTAATTTCTCTGAGTTTCCACATCTAGTACATGACCTGACCTAAGGATGCTACCTGAGCATTTTTCTAATGAATACACAATGTGTGGGTTTGGAAATATGTCAATCACATAAGATGTTGCAATGTTCCCAAAGTGTGTGAGACTCATAGAGGTACCAAGTGCATTTGGAGTGAGACACAGACATGGCATTAAGGACACTCAATCATACAGAGGAATTTCCCATTTCAATTTTATTTCAATAATGTTGATTAGCCAAGGAGAAAAATCTCATTTTAGTGCTGTTTTTAAATTCTTCTTGAATACCTGCTAATCTCTGCTTTTAGTCAAGAGGTCCAGAGCCTTTAGCAGGCAATATCTTAGCTAGAATTCGGTCACATTTTTTAATTCATTACACTGATTTTTACTGTTATTTTTTAGCTTATGACAGGTCTGTGCTTTTTCCATTAATGGTAATAACACAAAATTTTCTCTTTAAAATAATGTAAGTATAAAAGGTAAGTTGATTTAAATAAAAATGTCCAGTACATAATAGCAACATGAGAATATGGTGAAAATCAATGATAATATGCAAATTATTGAAGTTCGGCAACACTGATTTATATGAACTATTATGAATTATTGTGTTCATTGCATTTCAAAGTATCTGTTAAGTTCATGCTCTCATTTTTCTTTCTTTCTTTTTTTTAATTGGGGAAGGGGAACAGCCACATTGCTGTNTAGAAGCTGTTGTTTAATATGCAAAGGTGGGTAGAGTCATGAAAAAGGCCTGAGGCCTGTTGTGTTCCTTGGTAATAGACTGTGAGGCATAGTATGTTTGTGCTTTTGCTGATAATCCTTGGAGTTGAGAATTGATATGTAGCATTTACTTTCAGTTTCATGAGGTTTTGTTTGGAAAGTGATCATTTCCTGGAAAGGTAGAGCTTATTGTGAGTATGCACTTGAAACGTTAAAGTAGTAAATATTTCCATATAATAATTTTATTTAGATATGCAGGACAGGTGGGCTATCTGATTGCTGGGATGAAAGATGTCACTGAAGCACAAATAGGAGATACATTGTGTTTACATAAACAACCAGTGGAGCCCTTGCCTGGGTTTAAATCAGCGAAACCAATGGTATTTGCAGGTGAGGAGCTCACAGATTCAAAGGACAAGGGCCAATTTATTCTGTAAATTGAAATAAAAATTACTAGAAATACTCATTTTTAAATAATTAAATATCAGCTAATTCCAGGATACTCTTTTTCTTTGTTTTTTTGTGTGCTGTTGGGTCTTTGGGAAAGTCATGACGTATTTTTCTGTTTTTCAATGCAAAAATGCGTCATGACTTTCCCGATGACCCAATATTTATGTACTAGCTAATTTCATATGTATAGTAAAACTTTATGGGGAGATAATTTCCTAAATTTTTTTATAACTTCTTAAGAAACAAGTTTTCTGATACATGGAAGAGCACAGTAGTATGAATTTCCTACTTGTTTTCCTAGAGAGTAGATCACTATATTTGAGATATTTTTTTAATTGGCATGTTTTTTATTACTGCATACCTTCCCCATCGGCTGGCCTTTTTTTAATATTGTATAGTGTAGACATGGCAGAGAATAGTGTCACTTGACATGTGTAACTTCATAACCTTTTACTACTGTGTGGAATTACAGACATTTGAAAAAGAAAGGCCTGATTGAAGGTTATCAGGTTACTCTGTGCTAGGTATCCACCTAGCCTTTAGTGTCTCTCATTGGGAATTATGAACTTTGTTTACCCCCANAAATAAAAAGCTCTGTTTTGGACATAGTGGGTTTGAAATGTCTGTTATACATCCAAGTTGATGCATTGCATAAATGTACAATTCAGGCATTCATGGAGACAGCTGGGTCAGAGACATATATTTAGGAGTCATTAGCATGTATGTGGTATTGAGGCTGTGGGAATGGAAGCATTGCTAGGGGGAGTGTAGGTAGAGTAGAGATCCTGGAAGTTAGACCACATTATTGTCAATTTTTAGGTTGTTATGAGTAAGAACTTGAGAAAGATTAGAGAGAGTAGGACTCATAAGTGTGGAAGGATTGAGTTGTTAGAGAAGTGGGAATAGTTCTCAGATTGTAAAAAGAGAAGGCAAAGAGGTGGGTATAGATGCAGATGGGCCTGTATATTTGGATAAGGGAGATTTTGATGTTTTCTGTTTCCTTAAATGAAATGGCAGGCAAAGTTACCAACTGAGAGTGAATTGTCCAGAGGGGAAAATGTAGGTTGAAGGAAGGTGGTGTGAATTACCTTACTGAGTGGGAGTGTGAACTTAGGAGGGAGGGAATGCATCCTGGGACTGCCAGGATGTGTTAACTACATAATGAGATCTGTGGTCATGAATTCACAAGAAACTAGCCAGACAATTACTTGATTTTTTTCCAGTATTGTTAAGCTGCTCTGGTTATAAGCATAGGCAAGGCATATAGTTGGATGCAGTCACAGCTGAGGTTTTTTTCTACCTGCTTATGGTAGCGAGAAAGTAGAAAGTGGTTGAATAGTGATTGTACATCGTGTTCCATGGAGTCTCAGTTGGGAAAGGAGGAGGCAGAGGACTAATGGATAATAAAAAAAAGTAGTCCAATTCAGTGGATTAGAGGTTGTGGTCTTAAAGGATTGTTCCAAACATGGTATTAGAGTCTAGATCAGTGGTTCTCATTAGGGGTTAGTTTTGCCCCTCAGGAAACATTTGGCAATGTCTAGAGACATTTTTGTTGTTGTTGTCACGGCGGGGGTGGGTGCTACTGGCATCTTATGGGTTAGTTTTCATGGATGTTGTTAAACGTTCTGTAGTGGACAGAACAGCCTCCAAAACGGAATTATCCAGCCCAAAATGTTCTTATTGNTTGTATTCCTTAATCACAATCATATGCTTTGGTCATTCCTGTTAATTGAAATTTTATTAGACTAAAGCATTTTGTTATGTTGACTAGTTCATCTTTTAAAATTTTTAAGCTGATCAGAGGAATTGTTCAATTGTATTTTTTGTTGAAGCATGTCATATTATACATATATCCTACAAAAAAATAAAATTTTCACAGTTCTTAAACTGAGTTTTTCATGTCAATTTTTAGCAGAACTTGAAAATCTTTATTTTCGAGATCCTTTTGGGTGATTTTAAGGTAGTAATGAGAAGTGTTAGGTTGAAAGAGACATGTCAATAACATTATCAATTTCTTTTGTGGTATAAACATAACCATAAAAACATATTCAGCAGATGACCATATAAGAGCTATGATATACTATTTAAGATAAACTTTTGATATATTCAGTTTCTCACAGATTCTTCATTCAAAACCCAAAGATTTTTTTTTGTTGTGTTAAACCTTCCCTGATTCTATCAGGGAAAGTCAATCTTATATACATAGTACTGGGCTTTATAAACTGGATTACATGACTGTATCCTTTAGTAGGCTTTGATGACCTTGAGGGGTTATGTTTCACTTTTGTGTCTCATACTAATATATTGGGTTGTCGGGAAAGTCATGACATATTTTTTCTATATGTTTTTCGTTGCAAAAATGCATCATGACTTTTCCAACAACCCAATAGTTCCCTCCAACAAGTGCCTCTTGAACTGAAAGGAATTTCTACGGGAATAATCCAAATGCATGGAAGTAAAGATACCATCATTTGCCTTACACTTTTGCTTTTGATGAAGATGTGTGGAAAAGTCTTGAATTATAAGTTTTGTGATAGATGATAAATCAGCATCTCAATATCTTTTTGTCTTGATATTTCCAGGGTATTCAAGCCCAAACTGTAGCAAACTTCTTTCTTGCCTTCGAAGCACAGCTATCAATAATTCCAGTTATAAACAAGGTAATTACAACAAGACAATGATGCTATTTATTATTTTATTTTATTTTCTAAAAGTAAATTTAGTGTTTGAATATCAAGTATACTATTTTTTTACATGAGGGATCTTCAACTATTTATTAAATAGATTGGTGGGATTTATTTCTTTGAATTGCATGTGATAGAATTGTAACTGAAACTTCTATACCCTTGCATGTAGTTGAGAAGATAGTTTCCCTGAGTTACATGGTGTGATGGAGGGCTGTTTCTGTAAGAAAGGTATACATGCAGGGCAGCTAAAATATGTATGTTACACTAAATATAGGAAATTATANGGTGCACCGTGCGAATTTGGAAATGTGAAGGGCTTCCTGGGACTACCTGGGAACGCAGGTTGCGATTCGATAAAGGAAGCGGAGCTGAGAGCGCGCGCCCCGCTGTGATTTCTGAGTTCTCCACCGCTCCCCTGTGTGACCTTGGCCTAAGTCACTTCCTGAATTTTCTAATTTGTAGTGTGAATAACTGATAATTCATTCTTTATGCGAGGCACTGGCCTAAGCGCTTTGCATGTATACAGTATTCCTAAAATGCTACTGAAGAACTTGCTAGTGTAATAACCTCCATTTTCCTGCAGTTAGCCATGTGACCCAGGCAAGCAAGCTTGACCTCTCTGTGAATATTTCTTAGTTTATTAAAGGAGATACTAATAAAACCATCAGATGCTTAGGTATGAAGATTGCATTATGGGATAGAACTTTTAGTCCGGTGTCTAGAATATAAAGTTCTGGGTATTCCTTAGCTTCTTATAACTATTTTACACCAGCCAAAGCAAACGTTTGGTTGTCGCTATTATTGTGGTAGGAGAAGATGGGGTTTAGCAACTCTAAAAACTACACTACCTGATAACGAAGAGATAATAGTTTAGACAGAAGAGTGAAGTAATTGCAGGTTATGAGTAACGAAAAAAATAAGACTACATGAAATTAATCTGTTTTGCCCTTTTAAAAAATGTGGAATTTAAAATGAATGTATGTTGCAATTCAATGTTCTTAAATATGGTGCAGCCCTGTATATCGTTCGAATAGAATGACGGGAGAAAATCTACAGGGCAAGCAAATCAAGTTTAGTTTTTTTGCAGAATTTCTTTCAGATGTGTTTGCACCATTATTGCCTGCCTTGTATTGGAGCACTTATAAAAAAGGAAACTTAAAGCTGGTGAGAATGTTGTATTTTTATTGTTATTTCATGGACTTTTTTTAGTTTTTTGCTTCTTATAAAATACAGATTTTATTGGAAACAAAATGTTTAGAGTTCAAAATACTGACATTTTACTTGAATACCAATATTTTGCAGTTTGTAATGAGTCTCAGTAACACACGATGTGTGCAGGTAAAAATCAGGAGTATGTAAACTTTAAAATATTTTTGAATTTGAAGTTACTGAGTCTTTTTTTTTGCTGATATGATCTTTTTCTCTCTTTTTAGAGAAGTTTCGGAGTAACAGAATTCTATCTAATTTAAACTTTTGAGGACTATTAGGGGCACAGATTTTGTTTTTGTTTTAAAAAATTTTTTTATTAGTTTCAGCTGTACAACACAGTGCAATAGTTATACTTTTTACCCCTCAAAGTGACAACCCCTCTCCCCCAATCCGCCACCCCACTTCCCCCTCCCCATATCATACATATCTATTACAATTCCCTTGTCTCCACTCCCACGCTATACTCCACATCCCGTGACTATATATAGATTCAATTATAGTTGACATACAATATTATACAACATCAGCTTCAGGTGTACAGTGCAGTGGTCAAGCCTCTACACCGTCCATGACGTGGTCTCCCTAACAAGACATGTGACCATCTGACACCCTACAGAATATTTACAACATTATTAATTATATTCCCTGAACTGTCTTGCATATCCCTATGGCAATAGTGTAGTTACCTATTTATGCTGTCTAATCCTTTCCCCTTCTCTCTCATCCCCACCCCCTCCCAACTAGCAACCATCAGTTTTTCCTCTGTGTCTCAGACTATTTCTGTTTACTTTGCTCGTTCATTCAGTTTTTTAGATTCCACATATAAGTGAGAGCATATGGTATTTGTCTTTCTCCAACTGACTTATTTCACTTAGCATAATGTTCTCTAGGTTCATCCATATGGTTGCAAATGTTACTATTTCCTTCTTCTTTATAGCTGAGTAATACTCCATTGTATAAATGTACCACAGTTTCTTAATCTAGTTGTCTACCGATGGGCATTTCGGTTGTTTCCAAGTCTTGGCTGTTGTAAATAGCCATACAGATGGCCAACAGGCATATGAAAAAATGCTTAACCTCACTAATCATTAGAGAAATGCA
>NW_017732576.1:301110-301964 GCF_001890085.2 Hipposideros armiger | reverse complement strand
AAAAAAGTAATATGCTAGATATTTTATAAAGACTGACAAGTATAAAAGTATTCATTCAGTATGACTTTAAGCAAATTATGATATAAAGCAATATACAAATAACATAAACACAAATATGCGACAACTCTATGTTTGAATTTGTAGAACTGTGTCGTTATTAGCAATTTATTTCCGGTGATTAGCTCCCAAAGTTTGCAATACAGGAAAACATGCAAACTCTGAGTTGTGGTTGATTGCTTGATATCAAAGAGAGGGTAAAAATATGAAACAGATAATAGAGAAAGTTCATGCAGAACCAGGTTGCATCTAAAACACAGCTTGCAAATATGTGACACCTCTGCTACCACTTCTTCCTTCCTGTATCTGTTGTGGATGTTGTTAATAAAACACTCTTTATTTCTAGGCTGGCCAAGTGGCTCAGTTAGTTAAGAGCTTGCTCAAGAGTGTGAGCTCTGAGCAACAGGGTTGCTGGTTCGATTCCCAGCCCTAGCTGAGCCACCAACAGGTGGCAGAATGGCTCAGCTAAAAATAAAATAAAATAAAACACTTTTTATTTCTAAGCTTAGAGGGAGTTTAGAAAACTTTGTAAGACAATAAACCATAGGGCTGCTACCAATCATCCATAACATGCTATGAAATCAATTTTCCCTTCACTAACTAAAGCAATCACCTACGATGAAACAAGTTAAGAAATAAGACCAAATATAGTACAACAGAGATTACCAGGATAAGGTGGAAAGAAGGGCGGCTCCCACCTTTCGCTTCCCAGTGCTGTGCATTCTGACCTCCAGGTAAGCAGGTAAGGTAGGTGCAGAAGGTTTTCCTGACCCTGACAGCAATAAAAGCGATTCTCA
>NW_017732576.1:293336-296895 GCF_001890085.2 Hipposideros armiger | reverse complement strand
CTTGCTTTGAACAGAATACTACTGTTTAGAGCAAACAGGGGTATAAAAATCACTGAAGAGCCTTTTTCCTTGAGTACCTTCCATAGTAGTTTTGTGGAAGGAACTGTAACAATAATTAAGAGTATATACAGAAGGCAAGTGCCCATCTGACACCCTACAAAATCTTTACTGCACAGGGAATAGAGTCAATGGAATTGTAACAGCTATATATGAAGTCAGAGGGGCAGTAGATTGGGGGAGGAGGTTATCACTTTGTGAGGGGTGTAAATGTCTAATTATTACATTGTTTTGTACGCCTTAAAGTAATAAAAGAAAAGCTGGGGAAAAAAAGAATATATACAGAAGGATAAAGCAAGTGACATAGACAATAATTTCTCCAGTTGCTCAGTGGAGAAAAAGTATCTTGTTGGTCAAATCTGTGACAAGGGCTTATTTAAATCTCTGGCATCACACTACAAATGTGCAGAAACATTTTCATAGAGATACACAGACTCATTCTCTACTTTCATGTGGAGAAGCCCTATATTAACTCGTGACACAAGGCAGCTGTTAAAATAGAGATAGCCAAGGCTTATAACCTGATCAGGGGGGGTTTGTGTGACCTTTGCAAGAGCATATTATTCACCAAAGCCCTAGCTTCTGCTTGGTGGTTATGGGTTGTGAAGACAAAGGCCAGTTCACCTTGCTGAATTTCAGGATGTTCCATTTGCATTGTGACATAAGTTTGTGTCAGGTCTAGCACAAAGAAATAGCAGTGTGGCAAGGCTGAGTTTTACAAACTCTCAATCTCATCACCATAATAAACTTGAAGCTCACAATAGGCAGTTATGACAATCAGCGACCCATTTCAATGTATTATCAATTATACATAATATTCTGACATAGAGAATAACCATAGATTTTGCATGTATCTAAGTGTATGAATATTCATATTGCCACTGATACCATGATCTTTGAATACATGTTAGGTGTTATGCTTTTCTCTGAGTCCTAGGGGTTCTCTGACACCTTTTGCTATCGTTACTTTTTACCTTGCTCTTCTCCTGCAGTCTAAATAATTGCTATATCCTCCCTCAATCATGCAGTATCACTTTTATTTCACTTTTTAAAATTTGTATTTGATTTTTATTAAGGCTAGGTCCTAAAATGAAAACAAAACAAAACAAAACCATGAGGAGCAGAGCCACAGCCTGGAGCAGAAACACAGTGAATAAGTTGCCTACTACATGTGGCACGAGAGAGGAATATTGGGTGGAGAAATCTATGCAGANGGGACATTTGTCAAGAAGATATGTTTGAAGAGCAGGTTTACTGCTTTTTTCTCACCTTAGATTCCATTTTTATTGGGGATGTTTTGTGGGACGTTTTACAGTTTTCTTGGCTTTTATCCCAAACCATCTCTTCATGATTCACTGCCTCAATTCTATAACGTGCAGTTATTAAGGCCCTTGTGTTTCTAGGTTCTAGACCCTTCTCTGAGCCTTATTATTAAAACGATCATTAGTAAGCTAACTCTTTTTGGACCTCATGTTCCTCGCCTGAAAATGAGAGATGGCATGATCTTATGGCCTCTTCCAGGCAAGGCTGACTTCCTGAGGGTGGGACCTGTGCAGTCACACAGCTTTATTAAAACTTTCACTAACATTGTCTCCCAGGCTGGAACAATTTTTGTTTTATACCTGGGCTCCTAGAGGTGTCAGCGCATTGGGAAATAGATGAAGCTGAAATCTTTCTTGGGAGTTGTCTTTCCACCACTCAACTTCTTTCTGTTGTCCATGTTTCTTCTCCAGACCATCCTTTCCCTAGGTGCTCAGTGCTCCTATGTGTCCTAATATCTCATCATCCATGGACAAAAGGTGGCTTAATGTTTTTTCCATCCCAGTAATATTTGTATCTTAAACAAACTTGGGAATAGAACATGCTAAGCAAAAGAGATATGACATTATACAGAAACCTAGTTCTCTCATTTTGTTATTGAACAAACAGAACCAGTGAAGCCCTGAGGCTTGCCCAAAATAAAGACAAAGCCCAGACCAGAACATGGGATCTGAATATCTCTCATCTGCTTATTTCAGCACTTCAGGGGAGGGGAAAGGCATTTCCAAATTTTCATACAAAGTCCTGGAAATAGCAGGGGAGTATCCTCTGGTTACTTAACTAATTCAAGGGAGGTACAATGTTTTTCAAAGGTTTTCAGCAAAGCACTGTCAATTGCAGCCTGATGTACAATTAGGGTTTAAAATTAGGGTTGATGTACTTTACCTAGGGTTTCAATTTAAATAATAATAATAATCACAATGATCGACATAGTAATGGTTTATTTTTTACTGTGTAACTACTATGCATCAAGTATTGAGCTCAGGACTGTATATGTATTACCACATGACCCTGTACTAGCCTCACTGTAAGATTTCTCATAGACCACTTAACCTCTTTGCATCTCTGTTTCCTCATATGTAACTTTAAGTACAGGTGGGACATAATCAAAGTGGAAACAATGCTATATCTACAGCATAGTGAAGAGTTCTCGATAATGTTTTTCTGCATATAAGTTACCCCAAAATGTATAAATGTAAAATAAATAGTGGGGTCACAGTTCTGTGGGTCAGGACTTCAGGAAGGGTACAGGTGACTTGGCATCTCTCTTGTGGTTGTATTCAGATGTTGTCTGAAACTGTAGTCATCTAAGAGCTCGTTTACACTGGATGCTCAAGGTAACATCCTCACATGGCTAGTTCATTGAGACTGGCTATTGCTTATGAATTTTCCTGGTGATGTTGACAAGAGGGCCAACACTGGTTTTTTTTTTTTTCAATGTTCCTGTTTCAGAACAATCAAACTTGTTAAATAGCAAAAGAGTTTTTCGCCCCAAGCAAGGACCTTTAGAGAACCAGGCAGAAGCTGCACAGCCTTTTATGTCAGACTCTATTGCCATCACACCCTATTGTTCAAAGCAGTCACAAGTCCAGTCAGTGTCAAGGGCATGGGCATAGGCCACAGTTCTTGAAGGAAGAAATGTCAAAGAATTTTGGGGTTATCATTTGAAACCACCACATGATCCCTGGCAGAAAAAAAAATATTGATTATACAGGGACAAAATGTTGATGACATTTAAGCAGCAGACTGTGGCGTCCTCTCCAAAGCTAGCCCTTCTTCTTTTTTGCATCTTTCAATCTTGACCTTAAAAATCTTAAGAGTAATCATCCAAGTTTCCTCTTTGTAAGAACTGACATAATGTTTCAGTTCTGCAATGCTTACCAATATCTAACCCAATTTGTGACTCATGTAGAAAATGCAAAAAGGAGTGCAGTATAAGAAATTTGCATTAATTGCTTTTTGCCAAAAGGGAAGGAAAGACCATATGAAGAAAATTTCATATAATCCCCACTCTTTGCTTAATTATATTAATGACAAAGTCTGCTAGTATATGGAAGAAAGATTAGTTGACAAATTTAACAATAAAGTATGTAATCTGTAACTTGGCCTATGTTACAGCAGAAGCATAACCTTTATAAAAGTTATGGCTTGATTCATGTATATAGATTTGTGCAACTGTTTG
>NW_017732576.1:287644-291151 GCF_001890085.2 Hipposideros armiger | reverse complement strand
AAAAACGTATCTTTTTAGATTTTTTAAATGTGTTTTTCAATTATATAGCATAGTGATTAGACATTTATATACCTTACAAAGTGATCACCCTGATAAAGCTAGTACCCACCTGACACCACACATAGTTATTACAATACTATTGACTACATTCCCTATGTTGTACTTTATATCACGTGATTATTTCTTTTTTCAGGGCTGTTTGATTATCAGTGTCACTAATGCATGATTCAGGGCTAAGTAGGACTTGCACACAGGACTTGCTGCCCTCATTCTCCGGCTTTCACATTTCTGGGATTTCCCCTTTCTGAGGTTTCCCCTTGATTTTCCTACAGCTGTAGTTGTTCTAAACTCTGTCCCTTGGTTCCTCAAACCAGCTTGACTGTGGGCTGCCCATTAGAATTTTAAATGCCCTGAATAGTAAAGACTTGGGCCTGCTCTCAGGCTAAAAGTCATTAAAAAAATGAGAAACTTACCCAGAAGAGTTAAATCTCTTCTAGTTACTTTTCTTTCTTTCTTCTTCTTTTTGTTTTTTACTCTCTGGTGCCTTCAAGTAGGTCCTCTGTCCTCCAAATTTTAGTTATCTTCAGACAGTTTGTTTTAATAGGAGTTACTCAGCCAAACCAGAAGCAAAATTTTTAGATAATATTTGAAATGCAGATGGGTTTGTTATCTACAATTAATATCCATAATTGAATTAAAAGTTTATTTTTAATTATATTGAATATATTATTCTTCATATTCCAATCCTCCCACACTCTATTGATAGACTTTAAGAGATTATTTTTAAACAAAATACTCTTTATAAACTAATTTCCAGAACATTAATTAAAAGATAATGCTCATAGTTGTAATTTAAATGATTTATGATATGCTTCATTTGTAATGTACTCAGCATAAAAGATTTAAAACCCTTCAAAGTATTATTTTAATTTAATAAAAATGGGATTTAAATTCTTTGTTGGTACCTCTTGATATTGCCATTCCTTACAAGAAATTACATTTTAAGATGACTTTAAAAAAAAATAGCGAATAAAGCCACATATACTAGAAGAAAGTAAAGAGGGAAAAGAAGTACAACATTTTAAAAGTAATTTTTATTGATTAGCATATCCATATGAATCTACTCCCATCGTTCACAAATTAAATTCTGATTATATTATATTAGTTGACTTCTATGTTTTCCATGGTGAGGGACATGATGCAAGAACGTTGTATATTTCAGTGTTGGTCACAAATGATCAGAATAGTAGAAGGTTTTAATTCTAAACTTAAATTCTGAAGAACATAGGTACTCTGCTTCTCTTCCAGACCAATAAACTCTTTGCATAAACCAAGCATATTCTGGTGATTCAATATGACAAACAAATTGAATTCATGCCCAAACTAATAAATTGCATACATTTACCAACAGTGCATGTACTGTTTCATTTCTCTTGATACATAATCACTATAAATACAAGCTATTTGCAATACAAAGCATAAGTTATCTAGAAAACCATTACTTATTCACACTGATATCATTTATATGAAAAATATTCTGTACACTTTGAACAGACCAATTTATCCTTATATACCGAAAAGCTAGTCATAAATCCTGTCTGTTTTTGCTTTCATATTAAATCTTGTATATCTTGTACTCCCTAATTTGAATCAGTTTTCATTCAGAAAAATTATTTTGTGGCATATATCATCATCTTATTTACTGTACTGGTGGTATGATATAAAACATGATTGTGTCCTTAAATCAGCAAACATCATGTAGAGCCAATATAAAAAGAGACACCAACAATACTTTTTCAATTTTTTATTCCTGTGATCTTATTAAAGTACATGCATATTCATTCAGATGTTAAACTTATGTATTAATTGTACTGTGTATCGTTTATCTGTGGGGTTACTTTTTAATATGTTTAGGTTTGAAGTCAATTTTGGCAAGATTTTCTTCTTTAAAATGAGAGAAACACCCATGGACAACATATCGTCCTGGTTCCTGCTTTTAGATAAAGTGTTGGTGGATAGTTTGTTGCATTCTATTGAAAGCATTCCTAACTAAAATATTATGCATAGATATGAAACGATGCTTTTTAGATATTACAAAAGAGGCATCAGCAGGACTGTGATCCAGATAGTTAATAACAACCACAATAAAACAAAAATACAACTGGGGTAGGGGGAATCCCACAATCATCAGAGGTTCCTGCTGGAAGGTCGTTTTTAGACCAGAGCAGAAAGAAGGGAAACCCAAAGGAAGATAAGCCAGGTGTCGCACTGAGCTGAAAACCAGAAGTCAGAATTTGTGGAGGCCAAAAAGGCTAAAATTTGTGGGGTGGAGTATTAGAATATGAGGAGCCCTCATCCTATAAATTGCATCCTAGACTCCCATGTAATTTTCATTCCCTGGGAGTGAACAGCAAGCAGCATTAGAGAGTTTAAGAGCCATGTGTGTTCAGCGAAGATGGTATCAGTGGATACTATCAAGGGAGGAATATGGAATTTTCTTTTTCCATTTCTTTTGGAGACCCTATAGACTTGCCATTTTTGTGAGACAAAATAAAGAGTGAACCTCACTGCACCCTTCCACCAGCTTTGTATTGACTGAAATTGAATTTCCAGCAAGCCTATTATGATGGAGGCTAAGAACATTATTTAATTCAAAACCAATAAAATAAAGAAATGTAGATTTTTCATAAATTTTTATTTTCAAGAAAGACATCAATGCTCTTAATTTGGGCAATTGTGGATACACACAATACAAGTTAATTGTGACAGCAGTAAATAGGATTGTAAGGAAATTTGGGATCATGATAGAAGGAAGAAATGAACAGAAGGGTGGAGAAAATACCCAACAAAGAATAATTAAGAAATAGTAGCTAGATAGATTAAAATAGTTGGATTAGAAGGTTAAGACTGCAGAAAATATAATAGCTTTATATATGCGTTAAGGCCCGGATTGTAAAGATTAGAATGCACATGGCTTTGAGAGGGCAGTGGGGAGCCATTGAAGCTTTTAAGTCTAGAGAGAGCAAACAGCATCATGAAAACAAACTTTTACAAAGATTTTCTTTCTGTGGGACTAAATTGTCATGAGGAGAAATTAGAAATAAGGAGTTCAGAGAAGCTTTCTATCTGTGATTACCAGAACCCAAGTTAGCATGAATATATGAATGTGGAAATGTTGTCTGTGTCTATGAGAAATATTTAGGAGACATTTTGACAATATAATTGACAGAATTTAGTGAGTTAATTGACTTAGAGGTGAGAAGGGGTTGATAATAACGTGGTCAGGTGTTCTGAGCCCAGAATATTAATAGTCATGCTACTAACAAAATTAAAGCTGCCAGAAATTCAATCAGTATGGAAGTCACAGCTTTACGACAGCTTTTAATCACATCGCTAATTCTTAATAAAAAAATAAACTAAAGGTGAATAATACTTAGGAAATGTATAACTAATTCTATTATGAAGAGACTAACATTTTATAAAATTGGGAGCATGAATATTTAAAAA
>NW_017732576.1:283998-285150 GCF_001890085.2 Hipposideros armiger | reverse complement strand
TGTGCAAGATTTCTATTCTGAAAGTCTCAAAACATTAGAGATACATTTTAACATACCAAGGAAATAAGTAGATATATACTGCTATCATGAACTTGAACTCCCAATATTAAGATTGTCAATTGTCCCCTTTATAGACCCATATATTGAGGCAAAGCCAATTAAAATCTCAGAACACAAGATGATTTTAAAATGCATATAGGGAAGCAAGCAACCTAGAATAAGCAAGGCAATATTTTAAAAAGAAAATGAGATGTCTTAAATTATCTGATTTTTAAGACTGAAAAGCAATTAAAATTGAGATAGCATGGAATTAGTATAAAAACAGACATCTAGATCAGTGGAACAGAATATAAAGTTCAGAAGTAGATCCAAACATATATGGTCAATAAATTTTCAATAAGACCACAGAGGTTACTTAAGAAGAAAGAACTATCTTTCAAGAAACAGAGGGAACAATTGAATATTTGAGTGAAAAAATGATGAATCCCAGTTTCTACCTTTACCAGACAAAAATATTTTGTTTAGATTAGCCTAAATGTGGAGGCTAAAGTAATAACAACTTCAGAAGAAAACATGTGAGCATGTCTTCATGATCTTGGTGTAGTTAAGGACTTCTTAAACACAAAGAAAGTACATAAGAAAAAAATGGCAAATTAAAATTCATCAAAATTTAAAATTTGCTATCCAATGAACAATTAAGAAAATTAGGCAACCTGGAAGAAAGTATAAAGAGATTGTATAACTCAACAATTAAAATATTTTTAAAAGCTTAAATGTACAAATAACTTGAACAGAAGCTTTACAATAGATGCTATACAAGTGGCCAACAAGCACATAAAATGATCCTTAATATATTTAGTCATCAGGAAAATGCAAATTATAATTACTACAAGATGCCACTTCATATCAAAAGGACACCTTAAAACAAACAAAAAAACTAACAACACACAGTGATTGTGATGGTGTGATTGCTGAGTGGAAAGGAAAATTCAAAACTATGCTGAAAAACAGTTTGGCAATTTCTTATAATGTTAAGCACAAACCTACAGAAAGATGAAGTAATTCTCCTCTTATGTATTTACCCAAGAAATGCAAACATACGCTTTCCAAAAAACAAACAAAAATCCTTGTAAACTTGTATGTGAATGATTA
>NW_017732576.1:279837-280993 GCF_001890085.2 Hipposideros armiger | reverse complement strand
TACAAGAAATTTTATGTACTAGTAACAAAAATTTGATAATCACACACCATAGAAGGCCAAGAACTCTTCGTAGTTGCAAGTTTGTTGTAAGTTCAACAAAACCGATTATCATATTCCAGGGTATTATTTTGCATACAGATATCGTTATTGATTTCTAGAGTTATACTTTTAACTCATAATGATAAATAAAAGGATTAAAAACATTTGTATAGACACAGAATTAGTTTTACCCATGTATTATGTGCATCTTTACATTAGGTCACAAATTTGGGTGAAAAAGTGTGCATTATACATGGCAAAATACGATAATTAGAATTATACTGTTGTGAGTCTATGCCATGTGTGAAGTGAGAAATGGATAGTGAGAAGTGGTGAATATTGGTTGTAAAGTATGTAAAGTTAATGTAATATTAACATTAAGTAGCCTGGTAAGTTAAGGATTTATATTTTAAGTGCAAGAACATCAACTACAAATTAATGAAAATAGGTATAGCTAAAAAGCATTTAGAGGAAACAAAAAACAACATTAGAAGTATTTTACTAACCGAAAATTAAAAATAAAGGGAGCAACAGATGAACAAAATCAGAGGGAAAAATATTAAAAACAAATAGCAAGATGATACACTTAAATCCATCCATGTAAATAAATATTAAATTTAAGTAGATTAAACAGGATAACTCAAAATCAAAATATCAGACTACATAAAACACAACTAAACAATGACAAAGACACATTTTATATAAAAAGATACATAAAATATGAAGGTAAAAAATAGAAAATTATATGCAATAAAATAGGAAGCATAAGAAACCTGAGAACGTCATATTAATATTGGGCAAAACAGAATTTAAGAGGAAAATTATTACCTGATATAAACTGAGAAACTTTATAATAATAAAAGGGTGAGTTCATCAGAAATACATACTAACCTAGGTGCATGTACAATTAATAATAGAACTTAAAAATCATAAAAAAGTAAAAATAAGTAAAGGCAAAAACTAAAACATCAAAAAAAATAACAAAAAAAACCCCACAAATCATTTTTGGTGATTTTAACTTCCCATTTTCAGTATTTGATTGAATAAGTACACCAAAAAGTCATTAAAAATATAAAAGATTTGAACAATTCTACCAACCAACTTGACCTACTAGACA
>NW_017732576.1:221785-279543 GCF_001890085.2 Hipposideros armiger | reverse complement strand
CAATGTTTGTTGTGTATACTGTTTTCTTTACCAACCATGTTAACACCATAATCATAAGCTTGAATCAACAATATTGAATCAATGCCTAAACTTGGAAAAATCCTGTTATGTTTATTGAAATCAAACTTTTGTATTAACAATGTATTAAAATGGACATTTTCATTAAGTTGTCTTTTTTCTGGTATATCAAAAGAATGTATGATGAATGTTAGTTTTTCAAAATGAATTCTGTACCTAGTATAATTTGTCTGAATTTAGAATATTTACTTTTAAATTTTATTTATGGTATTTGTTTCACTTTATTGCCTACTAAATTTGTAACCTTATTTTGAATTCTCCACGCTATATAGTGATCATTTGTTTGTAATTTTTTTATTAACTCAGTTCTATAATTGTCTATATTCTATATTTGGTCATTCTAGAACCAAATCTCGGATTAGTATCACTAGCTTAGATATTATCTACAAATGTCTATAAAATTTTTATTAAAATTTCATTTTTTTTCTGTAAAGGCACATTCTTAGTGCCAAACAGAACTTTATCACTATTGGTTAAAATCTAAACAAAATATTATTTTATGAACATCATGCCAATTTCTATATTAGAATTGCTTTGACTTTGTTTATTATTGGTTGTTTGCTACTTATTCGGTATTTTTTATGCTCCATTTTTAGTAAGAGAATGTGTTTATCTGTGAAGTTGGCCACTTTTTTTGTTCCCTATTATATTTTTGCACACATATCAAACATTGTTATGAACTTATAAACATGTGTTTTGAACATATTATGTTCAAAAATATAAGTGGGTGACCTCTTGGATTGTTTCTATTTATTTTAAAATTTCAGGTTTTGTTTTTCTGGGTTCTATTTTACTATTTACTATTTGGTTTATTTTCTGACCTTAGTGGCTTTATTGTTGAAGCACTTCTCATGACCTGATGCAGTGTCTGTCCACGTGGCAGTGGAAGAACATATAAAACTAAAGGCCATTAAAATGCAGACACCTTTAATTTTGAGGTTAAAGTTCAGAGATATGGAGAAGTGGTTCCCTGGTGCCTGAACTGTGCTCCTAAGAACAGATATCTAGGGCTACAGTTTTCTCTGTATAAGTAGTGGCATATTCCAAATGACAAGGGCCCTCAGATATACCTTAATATAGGAGGTTTGCAAGTGTATGATTTTGTATGTACCATACAGAGGCCATTTCAAGCGTAGGACTACAGGAAAGGTGCTGATTTCTCAAGACTAAGTATGATATTGTTTTTTGGACAGAAACATCTGGTGATAATCTGACTTTTGTTCCCTTTAAAGTATTCTTAAACTATTTATAATAGAGTTATTGTTTAATATCTGAGTGAGAAAATTCAGCATTGATAAAATTATTATAATAACTAGACAATGGAGAGAGTAGTTATGAATCTAATAGACATCCTTTTCATGAAAATATTGGGACTTCCAGAATACTTGGTGTATTTTCAGAGCAAATGAATTAATCCTATATGTTACAAAGGTTCAATGTCTGAAAAGAAGCGAGCAGGATCACTGGAGGGGACCTTGAGGTCAAATGAATGTAGCAATTGCAGATTCCTCTCCCTCAATAACCCCACAATCTATTATGGGTATGGACTGTTAAACAGACTGGAAAAGAAAAACTAATATCCTCTGAGACCAAAAAAAAAAAGTTAATATTATTTTTATTTAAGCCATTTAATTCTATTTGATATCACAAGATGGAAGTAAACATACGCAGCAATGTCACTGTGACAATATGATCAAGAGAAGGTAGACAGAGAAAAATGCTCTACATAAAGGTGATCCTTTTTCTTACTGGCAGAGTCATGTGCATAGTTTTAAAAATTATTAAGAAGTGATTCTGTGTATGTATAAGCAGGAATCATTTAGATTTTAGGAACAGCAAAACAGGTTTGACATTTTTAAATAATATATGGTAGCAGAGATGAAAGGGGCTTTCAAACATGCCCCACTGTAGGCCCGAGTTTCCCACTAGAGAATGAGTCGAAAGAAGCCTCATAAGTGAATCAATGTGAGTTCTCTGTGTTCTGGTTGGAAATGTCATTCAAAATTGATGACAAGATTTCTGAACAAGATCTATTTTGGGCTAGCTTTTGTCATAACATTCTCTGACCTCACACGTATGGCTTCTTGACCTATGTTACAGATATCTGAAATTACAGATGAAATGTTAATGACTGTGCTACACACTGGCTGTCTCCTCACTCAGCAGTGAACTTAAAGGTAACTCCATAAAAAAAAATAGGAGATTTTTTTGAGAAGAAACCCTGAAAAGTATAATCCCAGTGGGCATAATCTATTATTAAACTATGACTTGTCTAGTCCTCTGCTTCCTACATTCCTGATGGTAATCAGATATGTATTAATTATAGTCAAAAGAACATTGACGATTGAGGTCAGCTCACCCTGTGTGAAAAGTGAAAACCTGGTCTTAAATTTTCTCCAATTTACAACTCAACAGAATGTACAACTCATGTTCATTATCTTGTTTTAATTGGAGAAAGCATTTCTTTTGCATGCTTTGTTCTTTTATTATTTCAATAAGGAATAATATAAGTGATTTATATAGATATTAGAAAAAGTATTATTGCTGCATTATATACAATTTGGTACACACACACATTCACGCACACAAACATATGCAGTACAGAACAATTCTTGAATATATATGATCTCATTGAAGACAGATGAAAATTTACTAAATGACTTACTCAACTATCAAAGAACTTTATGTTTTAGATTGAGTCACATACTCAAATACACCAAAAATAGGTCACTATACACTCAATCAATAAACATGAACTCACCCGATTTTAGTTTTACTTTCTTCAAGCACTTCTGCATTAATCTCTTTATGTGAAATCTGAGTGATAACAGGAGTGAAAAATATTTTTAATTTTCAGATCATCTTTATAATATTCCAGCCACAAATTGGTAACAGAATTCTTCTTGCTTTTAGGATCTTGGCATTATGAAATTTTACTCTCATGACTATTTTACTTGTCTTGGTTGTAGCTTCCGGCCGTTTTTTGTGTTTTTTTTTTTAATCACTGGTAGTCTCATCTTCTTGGGGTATTATAATCAAAACAGCATTTGTGGTTTTCCTCTAGACTTAGACTTTGGCTCATTTTCTTTCAAGATCTTCACTCTCCTGACATTTGAGTGTTTCTTAGAGATTTATTCTCTCTCTCTTCTTATGCTCTTATGCTTATCACTACTTATGCTTCCTGGCCAATTTCAGCCCTTCCATTTTTGAACATCCTTTATACCCCTTCAGTCCTAAATCCGTAATTGCAACACCCTATTAGCCTTTACAAAACAATGTCTCTCCAGTGCTCTCTCTTGATTGGTAACAGCACCAGCCATACAGTTTCTCAGTCCATTAAACAAGCACCTACCTGTTATTTCTTCTCACTGAATTTTTATATCTAACAACTGATCATTAATTAGGAAAGAATTCACTTAATATTGCCAGACATTTATTTTCTAATATCAGAATTCATTAAAATTTCAATTCATAAGAAAATGCTAAAAATCTATTTCACTGTAGTTATTTTAAGTGAGTTTGAAGACTAATCCATTATTTTGTTAAAGAAAAATAACTGAGTTAAAACAACAAATATATATGGAATATGGTAATTCATCACATATGGACTGAATTAAATTTAAGAAAGTTGCAAATAGCAATGGCAAGGAATCTTCCCTAAATTACCTTTTCATTACACACATAAAACCCATTGATTGTTGATGTTCCACTTGTTGGGAATGTCCCACTTGTTATCAAAGGACATTGGACTCTATTGTTTTATTTGCTTGGTGATTCCATAGCTTACATGTCTACTGACTGAACAATGATTTTTGAATGTGTGAAGTGGTTTAGGCATAATTATGCCTAATGATAAGGAATATACCTTTTCAGTCTCTTTGTTTTCAGGCTAATCTCTGCGGCTACTGATACTACTTGCTATTATGCCTCCCACCCCATATATCCACTCTGGATATATTCAAATATATTCTCCCTTTTACAACAGAGAAGACTTTACCTACCTCTGCTTTGCACAGCATCCTGAATATTTCCTTAATTGTCTTAGGGAGAATCTTCTTGTGATTCATTCATAGTAAGTTAGTATGTCATAAGAGAAGACTTGTTAGGAAAAATTTTCAAAAAAAGTTAGAAAGATAGATGTTGATCATGTATTCACAATTGTCCATTTCTTACCTTCTGCTGTCTCCACCAAATCTTAGTCAGGCTTTTCTGCTCAATATGGGTCACTGAACTCTACTTGCCCTCAATCCCTGAGCAAGCACTAAAAAGCAGAGTGTGCCCCCTTATGATCTTATCCTGAGAATTGATTAACCACAGGAGACATTTTTCCTCTAAGGCCCTGATGGTCATTTTCTCTGCTTATCCAACTTCCCCATAGAAGTTTCTATTAAAGCATTGCCTACCCCTTCCTAGCTGTACAAGAAAAGCCTTTCCTGTTTGATTTTGAGACACTTGCATATTTCTAATGGAACATTTTTCTTATTAAAAGTCTTACTTTTAAATAAAGTTTCTCCATATCTAAGTCCAGATTTGTTTTTATTAAAGAATATGAAATAAAAAAAGATGTAGTAGAAAGAAAAGTATAAAATATATTTAAAATCTAAACAGTTTTATAAAAATAGATTTGGGACATTTTCTATAAGTGATAGGAGCTTATTAGATAATTCATTCAATCTTCCTAATGAAAACATTTACAAAGCCTTAAAAAAATCTTCTGAACACCTTAAATTTCCAATAAATAGTGAATATCATTTCATGTTAGGAACCGGAAGACTTAATAATGTAAAGCAATCAATTGTTTCTAAAATTAATGAAAATCTCAAAATACTGTGTGTGTGTTGTGTGTGTGTGTGTGTGTGTGTGTTGATATACTGATTCTAAAGTTCATGTTGAAATGTAAAAAGTAAAAATTACCAAAGATAATCTTCAAAATGTAAAAGGTAAGATAATTTCTTCTGCTGACTATCAAGACAGCATAAAATTACAGTAATTCAGACATTGCCCCAAGTGTTGAAAAAATGATAAAAGGAACAGAAAATGGTGTACAGGAACAAATCCATAAATATATGACACTTGGTTTGCCACAAAAGTTGGTGTTGCATGAGTGTGAGAAAACAGGTTTTTTTTTCAATGAATAATGGAATTGGTAATTGGTTTTTTTTTCATATTAAAAATATAACCATGTCTCTAACCACAAAAAATTATTTCCATATGAATTACTATCCTAATGTGAAAGGTGAAACAAAAAACAAAGTTTCTAGATAAAAATATAAGGGAATATCTTCATAAGTAAAGAGTAAGAACACATATCTTTAAACAGATCACAAAATGTACAGAAGGAAAATAATTATTAAATTTGACTATGTTAAAATTAGAACTTCTGTTCAACTAAAGATAGCGGTAAATTCAGCCTTCTAAATTGGTAAATATATTTGAAACACATAAAACTCACAGAGAGTTTATATCCAGAATATGTAAGTCATATAATATATCATCAATATGTAAAGCTTACAAATCAATACAATAGATAGAAATCCTAGAAGAAATATGGTCAAAAGACTTAAGTAGTGTTTTCACGAGAGATGGAAGAGAATGTACAAAGAGTCATTAAATATATGAAAAGGTGTATCATTTCATTAACAAATAGAAATATGAAAATTAAAACCACAATTAATACCCTTATGAATAAACAATAGTGGAAATATTAAAAAATAAAATAAAAAGAAATCAACTTTTGGTACGTGAAAGGGTACAGACTCATAAAAAATGTGTGTGTGTGTGTGTGTGTGTGTGTGTGTGGGCGGGGGTTGATTTGCCTAACCACTCTCAATAACAGTTTGATCTTATTTACAAAATTTCCCAAGTGATAGGAGTGTCTATATTATTCATGAATCTCTTGGATCACATCTGAGTTTATGCTAATAAACTCATTTATTAGCATAATTAGCATAATTTAGAATGGAGCTGGTCACCAGAAAGACCAACCATATGGTTAGAGGGTTGGGGCTTTGACCAATCTCCAGGGAGGGAAGGAAGAGTGGATTTTTAATCATGTGGCCATTGATTCAAACAATGGTGTCTATATAACAAAATCCAAAATAAAAAGAATGAACACTAAAGTCCAGTGGGACTTACTGGTTGGTGAACACACCGGTGTGCTGGGAGGATGATGTATTCTGATTCTGTGGGGAAAGGGCATAGAAATTCTATATTTGGGTATCTCCCATAATTTATCCTATTTGTCTCTTCATTTGACTGATTCTGATTTGTATTCATTACTATAAAACTGTAATTGTAACTATAGAACTTTGTTGAGTTCTGTGAATCTTAGTGAATTTCTGAATCTGAGTGAGGTTGTGATAACCCCTCTGTACTTGTGGCCAGTTGGTCAGAAATAAAGAAGGCCCTGGGAATCCTACATTTGTGGCTGGCATCTGAAGCAGTGGCAGCCTTATTGGATACCATGCCCTTAACATACAGTGTTTGCACTAACTTAGATGGTTAGAATCAAAATTGTATTGCAGTATAATGGACATACATGATGATTCTACAGTTATAGTCCTAGGTGCATTCCCTAGAGAAATATATTTATGTGTGCACCAGAAGTAATGTACAAATGTGTTGTTAGCAGTGATACTCATAAAGTCAAAATCTGCATAAATCCAACTATCAGCAATACAATAGATAAATGCTTTATATTTATAAAAGAAATACTGGGCAATGAAAATTAATGAATTATAACTACAACTACATGCAAAAACATGGCAGAGTCTTACAAATGTATCTTTGAATGACAGGAGCTTATCACAAAAGAATATATGCAGTATTGTAATTCTCCTTATGAATAATACAAATAGAGGTGAAACTAAACCAGATCGTTTATGAAAACATGTACAGGTTGTTAAAATATATAGAAAGACAGGGAAGTGGTTTCCATAAATTTTAGAATGGTGATATCTTTAGAGAGGAGAAAGAATGTTATTACTGGGATAGGGCAAATGGAGAACTTAAGATGCTGACAAATATTCTATTTATTGTCCCAGGCAGTGGTAACATGGGTGCTCGTTTTGTGAAATAATTTTGCTCAATATTTGCTTTATGTGCATTTTTATATGTAGGTTTTATTTCACTATGCAAAACCAAGTGAGAATGATTTCATAGTAATGAAAACTGTGACAAAGTTTTACCAACTTCCTCTGACTTGCTTTGATCAATATTGATAATGAATGCATCATGTTTATCACACAAATATTTGCAAATAAAATGATAGACCAGTTGCTATATAAAGGAGAGTTTCACAATATTATTTTCATGATTTATTTGATAAGTTATTTGTTAGCAAAGTTAAATGAGGCTTCTGCCAAACTTTCTACCAAATGTAAATAAAACATTAGGGTACAGTCTAAATAAATGAGATTTTAGAAATGTTGGCTTTTCTATTATCATAGGCTGTATGATTTTGTAGTCACTTAAGTCAGGATCCAGAAATTAACTAATGTTATAAATCAAACTTAAACCTGCCACGTAAGTGAATAATATAAAAATTTATACCATTTGAAATCGGAGCAAATCAATGTTTTGCTAAATAAAATGGAATAATTTTTAAAATCAAACATTATTTTTGAGTCAGATCTATATTTCCATTCATTATGCAATATTTATCATACTTTTTAATGTAATGCTTAAAACAGTCTAGTCAATAATAGGTTTTGAGCTTCATTTGTTTTCATTCCCCCAACATTTATTTTTGAAAGTTTTTTTATAACATAACAATATGAATATTGTTGAAAAATGTTTCTTATTGTTTTCATTTATTTTATAATTCTGTTCTTTAAGGTGTTGTAAAATGGATGCATTAAAATGACTTTTTTGCATTCTGAAAGTGAGTAACAATTCATAATCTACAGCTATCTTTCAAAAACTTGGTTCCCCACATTTATTATGAGATAGAAATTCTGATTCAGTAGATTTGAAGTGAGGCCCAAGTACTTGTGTTTTTAGAAAGTTCTATGAAAAAAATTCATTATGCAATAAAATTTGAGAATTTCTATAGATTCTACAGAAATTCCTATTTATCACATTGTTTTCTTCTTTCAGAGGTGTTTGTAATTATCTCTAATATGAAATAGTTTAATTCTTATGATATATGATTTCATACTATTTTTTCTTAATTTTTAGAATCATTATAACTTCTTCCATAATATAGAAATGAAGATATTATAATTTTTATTTTTTATTCAATGATAATGATTTCTCTTCTTTCCCTTGCTTTTTACCTGTCTGGGATCAATTGAAAATTATGGCTGACTTTACTAAGAAAGATCTACATTTTTATTAAAACATGAACAACTATTTGAACATATGTATCCATAATTTTCGAATCTTGATCCTCTAATCAATTTGAATCCATTACCCCTCCAAGTAAAGAGGATAAAATGCTACATTTACTTATCTTGGTTTCAATACCATTGTCTGAGGAAGCATGGGACCCTCTAGAAAAGGCTTTTTTTTTTTTAAAGACTTTTTTTATTGGGGAATTGGGGGGATGGGAACAGTGCTGGGGAATTGGGGAAAGGGGAGCAGACAAATTGCTGTCGTTTTGTTCTTCAATCTAGTTGTGGAGGATGTTGCTTCACTGGCCCAAGTTGGCACCATCATTGTGCTCTTCTCTGGCGAGGCAGATCAGTTGCCGGCTTCTGGACGGCCGCTCACTGCGGCTGCTGGCTGCTCACGCTGGCTGCTGGCCGCTCAGGCTGGCTGCTTGCCACACACGGTAGCCCATGGATTCAGCCGCTCACTGCGGCTGCTGGCCGCTCACGCTGGCTGCTGGCCACACACGGTAGCCCATGGCAATCCACTGCCACAGGGACTGCAGCCCACGCCGTCGCCCGCGACTCATGGCAGCCCAGCTCCAGGTTGAGCTGTTGTTCAGCATCTTAGCTGTAGAGGGCAGTGTCACTGGCCCTCACATGTGGGATCCGAACCGGGGCCCTCTGGCATCCTAAGCGAGTTCTTAACCATCGCGCCACTCGGCCGGCCCTAGAAAAGGCTTTTTATGTAATAAGGTATTTGAGGACACAACATGACTCATTACATAGCCCAGGATATTGGGCTGCCTGACAATACAGCTAACCCCATTCCTCTACCTTTCTGTTTTCCATGGTGTTAAAATAGTAGAGCCTTTTGTAGCCATCTACTGATGGCCATAGCAGTAACAAAAAACACAAATTTCAAGTCAAATAGGCCCACATTCAAATTTACAAGTACACTTGACCTCTCAGAGCCTCATTTTTTTAATCTTTAAATAGGAAACATTGTGTCTTTTGTATGGAAAATATTGACTGCAGGGGGAATCTGTTGTATAAGAGGAAGAGAAAGCATGAAGAGTAGCTAGAAGAAATAGATTATGTTAACTTAATAACCTCAGGAGAGGCTGATTTTGAGAAGAGAAGAGCTTTTTAAAAAAGAACAACAACAACAAAAAAAGCAACCCAGGGAGAACCATGGAATGCTTTTCATGCCATTAACCAAAATAATAAGGGAAGCCAAGATCACAGCAGGAGGAATCTAAGCAGGTAGATTCTAAGATCACTGTCAAAACTTCCCTGACAATTTTTAACATAGGTGTTCCTGGTATATCTGCCTTAGGAGAACGCTATACATTGGGGCGGGATGAATGACGTCGTGGGGAGGATTGCCACAGACTACTATCTATATTGTAATATCTGATACTCACTGAACACTTACTCTATGTCAGGTACTTGTACACAGAGGTACATGTGCGGATTCATCTAATTCTCATAATGCCCCTATCAGATAAGTAGAATTATAATCCCCTTCCTGCAGATGGGGAACCTGAGACAAAGAGAGCTTAACATTTTTGCTGTGATGTTTATCTATAGTCAAATATTTCCATGCTGCTGACTGTGGCGTTCGACTTTACCCCACGAGCTCAGTGTTCCAGAAAGGAAGTTTAGGAAAGCAGATGTACATTTTTCTATATTTTTGTGTTTTTCAAGAATGAATAACAAGAAATTTTTATACTTTAATCATTTATTTCAATAAAATGCAGCACCTTAACTGTATTTACTTAAAACTATAAATGCTGTAATTATTTCCTGTGGATTTTTGACACATTTTGGAGAACAAACTTAAAATCAATTAACACACTGTAAAGGTTAAGTAAATTGTTTAAGGTCATATAATCTGTGTGCAGATATACAAAAGTAATATTGATGATTAGAGAAAATTAAAGACAATTTTTTTGAATTGCAAGTTTTCTATAATTTCCTAAGTCATTTTCCTTTTGCTTCCCTTAGAAAAAATAAAATCACTAAAGATTATCTCTGTGTGAAACTGAAGCTATCTTTTATGGGAAAACAAATCTTTGATTATTGAATTTTGTAATACTTAAATTGTAAAGGAGAATTCTTCATGTATTGACAGGAAACAGGTTTTTCAATCAATTTATAAAAATTACACAAATCGGTAGAAAAAAAATTTTTTTTCAATCGTCAACATTTTACCAACTAAATAAATTCTATCTTTGAAATTGATTTTTCCACAGGTAGAGTGCACACTTTTAACTTTTTGACCCCAACTACTTTGAAGTATCTGGCTTTTTGTTTCCCCTTTTCCTTTTTTTTCTTCCTAATTTTACAGACTAGTCTATGATAGGAATCATGGTAAACATGTTGATATTTTTATCAGAAAATACCATAAATTGTAAGAGGAAGAGACACTTATTTTTTCTTTTCCCAATTAGCTGAGATTTTTTTAAGATTTTCAACTACCACAAGTGTGTAAAAGAAGAACTAACTTACTGAGCTTTTTATTTATAGTTTTTATATATCAGCACATTATAGAACATCACTACAGAGATATAGACACCCTACAGGTGGGGCCCGTCTGTTCAGCCTGATTTTGCTACATGCTTCTGAACAAAGCCAGGCATCTACCCTTTGAATGGCCACTGCCTTAAACATTCACTGCATTTCTATATCACAGGCTCTCAGTGTTTTATTACCTGGAGTATTGTTTTCTTTTGCTGGCAAAAGACTTGTTTTGCTAGAAAATTTGCCTCCACATACAATACAATGTGTTACTGTGGGCAGCTACTGCCAGTTACATCTTTGATTTGATTCCTAAATGTAAATTTATTCATTAAAATGCCTCTTGTTTGCACTAAAATTTCCCCAAAATATGTAAGACACACTGAGTCGCATGTTCTTGTCTGGTGAAACAGAACCTAAAGTGAGGATCGATGATTTCTAGGCTCCCTCTGCAATCTCTTCCATCTTCTTTTCTATGTGGTTAGGACAAGAAACACAAAACAAAACAAACATGATAAAGAGGTGAAATTAAGAAATCCCTGCTACCTTTATCTCCACTGGAGGACCTACAGTGTTTGGGGAAATTCGTGACTTCATAAACAAAATCTTCTAATCGCTTGTGTCCCTCACCTGTAGCAAGTCTACAACAACACAGCAGTTGCCTGTGGTGCAATAAAATTCACTTTAGTGGAGGAGAGAGAATTGTAAGAACATGCTCTGTATGGGTAGACAACTGTTTTACATAGAGTACAGTGTTAAGCTTTTCTGGATCAGGGCTTTCTTGCTTTGTGATTAATAATGCTGTAGGTTCACTTCTCCGCATCTGAGAACAGTCTGTTCTATAGCACTTTTTACCTGAAGGGATAAGAATTGTAATCTCTGTGTCTTTCCCTCTTTATGCCTCAATCTGTTTTTTAATCCAGGCTGTTTCTCCTGCGAGTTCATATGGAGATTCGGTTGAATCCCCTGCTGTGCAAAGGAACACACAGTTTGTTTGTTTGTTTGTTTGTTTGTTTTGATATTTCTGATGGTGGAAAGAATAACACCTCGAATATCAACTCCCATCTCTCTCTCTCTCTCTCTCTCTCTCTCTCTCTCTCTCTCTCTCTCTCTCTCTCACACACACACACACACACACACACACACACACACTACCAACAACAACAACAACAACAAAAAAAAACCTTCTTGAGCTTCCACCTTAGAGGAATTTCAGTGTGACTGAAGTCCCTTTCTTTTCTCCTGTCAGGTATACTTAGAGATGGGAGCTTAAAGGACTCAAATTCAGCGGGATTTGATTTTGAGTGAGATAGCTGAATCTCTGTGGTTAGAGGAGCTGCCTGCCTAGAAATTGTAAAGAATCAGCATTACGTGTGGTGATCTTATACCTCAGAATTGGCAAGTAGGCTTGGCACTGTCCTCGGCAGGCACAAATCTCCCTAAGAGCATGCCACTCCACGACTTCTGTCAAACAGTACAGGGCAATGGAAACAGAATGAAGTCTGAAGCCACAGAATTCTGTTTTGAATCCTGGGTTTACCAAGTATTTCCTCTGTTTGTGTAGCTTTCTTATCCACGTAAATCCATTTTTGCTCATGTGAAAATGAATTTCCCTAACTTCTGCAGCATGCTTCCTATTGGCTTCACACTTTCATTTTTAGCCTCCAAACACTTATTCTCCATATTTGTGATATAAATGCAGTACATGCACAAACACATGAGATTTTAAACAAATACAAAATTATGATCTAGTCACATTTAGAGGATTTTTACAGTTGTCTTTTTTTCCCTTTTTCTTCTATGCTTGGTTCTCATATTCAGAGTTCCATGTTTTTTGCCAGTATATTCATTACACACTTCACATTTTCTAAAATAATTAAATGAACAAGTTTGCAATTTAGTAATTTTTGATATGTGGTGGCACTATTTCTAAAGTCTCTATTGTATTCTGCTGATATATGGTATTCCTTTATCAATAACAATGATACATTTTATAGCATATTAGTTTAATGAGAAATAACACATGATATTAAGCATGTCATCCAAATTTTTGAAAAAAATAATTTCTTATTATAATATAAATATATACATTATTATGTGTAATTGCGTCAAACATACAAAGAAAATCACTGGTAGAAATTAAGGAAAATTAAATAAATTATGTGCAAAACTAGCATTCTTATCAAGGACTTTGACAGACCAAACAGACACATACAAATAAGGGTGCTTTGGATTCTGCTTTGAATATATAGTTAAGTTGCAAAATTATGTTTCTTCCACCCTAACAAGAACCAGGTAGATGACTTTTAAAATTACACTTTTTATAGTTTTATTTAAATATATAAGAGCTCTAAGAATATAAGCAAACTTAAATGATTTAAAATCAAGAAACTTTTCCCCTTGTAGTAGAGACCCACTGCTGATTTTCATCTTTATGGAACAGTGAGAAAGGAGAAAAATGCTATTATTAGGAATCAGGAGAAACCAGCTGGATATTTTTTACAATTTTTGGTAGTTGATAATGGACTAATGTGAGTTTTTAGATTCTGAAGCCCAAAAGGAGTTTGCACTCACCCATCCCCAATTTCCCAAAGGCCTCATTAAGCGTTCACTCAGGGGCCTGCCGAGTGGCGTGTTGGTTAAGAGCTGGATTGGGATGCCAGAAGGCTCTGGTTTGGATCCCACATATGAGGGCCGGTGACACTGCCCTCTACAGCTAAGATGCTGAACAACAGCTCAACCTGGAGCTGGGCTGCCGTGAGTCGCCAGCGATGGTGTAGGCTGCAGCCCCGGCTACAGTGGGTTGTCACAGGCTACCGTGTGTAGCCAGCAGCCAGCGTGAGCAGCCAGCAGCCGCAGTGAGCAGCCGTCCAGAAGCCGGCGACTGATCTGCCTCACCCGGGAAGAGCACAATGATGGTGCCAACTTGGGCCAGTGAAGCAACGTCCTCCACAACTAGACTGAAGAACAAAAGGACAGCAACTTGTCTGTTCCCTTTCCCCCAATTCCCCAACTAAAAAAAAAGAAGTGTTCACTCAGAAAATAAGGGGTCAGCATGGTAAGCAAGAAAGACCTGTCTGAGAACTGCAGCTACTTGAATGGTAGGAAGAGCACACCTATGCTGAAGAGAGAAATCCATCATTTATATAATTTATATAAATTATATATATATATATATATATATGTATGTATATGTATATGTATACAGAGATACAGAGGTAGATGTCTCCCTCCCTCCTTCAGTGTGTGTGTGTGTGTTTGTGTAGAAAATGAGAAGGTAAAATTGTTTCTAATCACAATTCTTCACTGTAAAGTCCTAAGGGATCTCCAAAAAGTATTTGAATTCTAGAAAGATTCATTTTTAGTAAAAGTGTTGATAAGGAATTGAGCAAAGTAACAAGATACTAAGTAATACCTAAAGTCAAGTGCATTTCTATATATTGGTAATAAACAAATGGAAAATTATTTTTTAAATACCAGTTACAGTTAGCAAAAATAAATTTTATTTAAATAAATGAATTTAACACAGAACTGTGCAAATTCTGTCCTCTGATGAATACAATATATTGCTGAATGTAATTTTAAAATACCTCAATAGCTGGAGAGACATGTTCATAAAACAATAGCCTCAACAATGTTGTCAGTTTCCTCAAATTTGTATATTAATTGCATAAAATATTAATCAAAACAGAAGTGGACTTTCTTGAAGAGAAAAAAAAATGACCCAAAAATGTATTTGGATATGCAAATACTTGAGAATACACCAAGGAATTTTTTTAAGACTTTATTGGGGAATTGGGGAGGGAAACAGCGTTGGGGAATCAAGGAAGGGGAACAGACAAGTTGCTGTCCTTTTGTTCTTCAGTCTAGTTGTGGGGGACGTCGTTTCATTGGCCCATGTTGGTATTGTGATCATTGTGCTCTTCCCGGCTGAGGCAGATTGGCCGTTGGCCATTGGGAGGCCGCTCACCTGGCTCCCGCTGGCTGCCAGCTACTCACAGTAGCTTAAGGCAGCCCACTGCAGCCCCACTGCAGTCTGGCCTGTTGCCGGCGAATCACTGCAGCCAGTTTCAGGTCGAGCTGTTGTTCACCATCTTAGCTGTAGAGGGCAGTGTCACTGGCCCTCATTGGTATCCGAACCAGGGCCCTGCTACTCACAGATAGCACTCCCAAGCCAACTCTCAACCAACATGCCACTCGGCTGGCCCCTCCAAGCAATTCTGAAAAAAAGTTTTAAAGCAAGAAAAAAATTTCAAAACATATTTGCTACACTAATTCACTAAGCTATTTCACAATAAAGTAATGTTTAGTAAACTGGCATGGGATGGCAGCATACTGCAGCCCCCTTTTATTAAAAGAAATTCACAATTCACACTAAAACTGTTTTTAGAAGTAAAGGAGGCTACAATGTTTAATCACTGTTGTGTAAACGCATTTGACTACAGAACCTCTTTTCTATTTACTTTAACTCCTACTTTAATTCCAAAGTACAGGTTACTGGAATATTCTTTGAGGAATTCTGCTGTATATCTGTGTGACTGGGAAATAACAACATAAACTCTTGGGGAATGTGCATGTTAACATTTTTATAATGATGAAATAAACAACCAAAGTCTACAATGTGGTTTTTTTTTCAATGTTGTAGTTGCAGTGTTTTGCCCCCTGTGTATAAGTAACATTTCATTAAATTTTATGAAACTATGATTGATTAAATATTCACTCTTGACTAGTAGTGATAAAACTAGACTGAAAAAGATGTGGTTCAGTCATAAGTGTTGACCCTCATAGAAAAAGAGTTTTGAAATGTCTAGAAGGAAATACCTTTAAAAAACTATTGTTAGTACTTCTTGCTGTCCATTCATTAATTACTTTAATTAATAGAACAGAAGTCTTTCTTACACATAAAGACCACTGCTTTTTAAAATTTTTATTAAATATTGGGGTGACATTGGTTAGGAAAATTATATAGGTTTCAAGTGTACAATTCTATAATATATCATCTCTATATTGCATTGTGTGTTCACCGCCCAGTCAGTTCTTCTTCCATCACTATATATTTGACCCCCCTTTCCCTCTTCTACCTGCCCCCTCCCCCTTACCCTCCCTCTTACCCCCTCCCCCTTAACCACTAAACTGTTGTCTGTACTTACGAGTTTTGGTTTCTTTGTTTGGCTTCTTCCTTTGTTGCTTTCAGTTTTATATCTGACAGGGCCTGGGCAGGTTCATGTGTGCATGAGCGGCGGCCCTGGGCATGAGGCCCGGGCTGTCCAGTGTCCAGATGTGTGCAGGCTGACGTACAGACGTTAACTTCAGAGCCTGCTGCGCAGGCACCAGGATCTGGTTACATAAGCCCTTTATGTAAGCATGACTTGCATTTGCAGGAGGGAGCATGCACACTCCTGTGCGCTCTCCTCCCCCAAAACCTCTATATAATGGTTGCTATTGCTGATTAGAGATGCTGGTTCCTCCTCATGCTTTCTTTACCCTGGGCATCTTACCGCAGAAAGCTCCCCCACAATCCCCTGGCAATGACACTTGGCGTAGTCAGCAGCATGATGAGGTGAGTGCCCCTTCCACCCCGGTAGAAGAACTGCCCAAGATAGACGGGATGTGGCCCCAGACTTCCCTGTGGTATTCTGTCATGGTGTACCTGCTGGCGTGGACTCCGCTGGAGGACTGGGATGTCATGCACCCTGACCTGAAGATGCCTGGAGAGCCCTGGAGGTGTTGGAGCTGAAAGTCCCACTGGCTCACCAGGAGGCGGCCGGCCGGGTGGCCTGAATGTTTCTAGCAGTCTTACAACATGCTAGCTGTGACATTCAGGAGTACGCAAACCAGGTGCAGCACTTCAGCACCAGGAGGAGGACTTGGAGCAATGCCTAGCAGCTGCTGAACGCATGTTCCAAGTGTTCCCCGAGTCAGAGGTGCCCTCCCGGGCTTGCAGCCCACTGGGGCCAGTACAGCACATCCGACCAGTGGTGTGACAAAGGGTGGAAGTCGAGGACCCACTGGCTCCTGGGGGTGGAGTCGCCGGACCGCGGCAGTCTGTCCAACATATTTCCTGCACTGCTTATACGGCCATGGAATTGTGGGAGCTCGCAAAGCAGTACAAGCAATGCCTGGGTGAGTCAGTCTTTGCTTGTTGTTGCGCTTGTGGGATGATGCAGTGGACAACATGGAGTTAAGCCCCACTGAGATGGCGCAGCTGGCCAGCGTCACCATGGTGCCCTCCCTGCGGCAGCACTTACAAAATGTGCCCCAGACCAACCCCCAAGCTGGTAATCAAACCCTGATTAACTGGCTCATGGCTGCTGCCCACACGGTCTGTGACAACGCAGGGGACTTGCCGGAGCATGTGAGTAAGTGGACCACCTACTTGGACTTGGTGCAAGTCATACCGGAGATGGGCATGCGGCAGATGATGTTTGCCTTACAGTATAAGAGTCCTGATGAAGAGATATTTACAGCCCGCATGAAAGACCTTATCCTTGCTAACAGCGTGCCGGCAACTTTTGGGACTATGGCTGCTTTATTAGCTCCCTATACAGACTGCCCCGTCCACAAGGTCACAGGGACTTTGGCTAGACTGAGGGACCTGGAAGTCCTTCGGCAAGGCCGGACTATGCAGGCACGGGCTGTGGCTAAAAAGGGCGCCAGCCACCCTCATCTCCAGAAACAGTCTACAAAAACCATGCCCAAGGGCCAGGGCGAGGGAGGGGACCATGTTAAAGTGAGCTGCCAGCAAATGTGGTTTGACCTGGTGGCCGCTGGGCTGGCCAAGGAGAAATTCCATGGCCAGTCCCTCGAGGTCCTTTTGGCCCCTCTGGTGGAAGCTATGGCCAGAGCAGAAGTTCACTGTAATGCCCCCAAAGAACAGAAGGGGGTTGCGCGGAGTTGCGCCTAGCTGACTTCCTCCCTGACTAGGGAGTGGGCTGGGGCACCTGGTTGGCAGGGGAGCCGGATGACCTGAGGACGCATGTTGAACTCACCATATATTGGTCCCCCCAGAACATGCAGCAGGTGCTGGCCCTCGTGGACCCCAGGGCAGACAGCATCCTCATATATAGCAATCCAGACCATTTTCAGGGCCTGAAAGCCACTATTGAGGAATATGGTGGCTGACACATCACAGTGTGCAGAGTCTCCTTCACCCTGGGCACCAGACGTCTCCCCCACCCCCCAGGGCCTATGAGGTCTACGTGTCTCCTATTGCTGAATACATCCTCAGGGTGGATGTGTTCAGGGGACTGACCATCACAACGTCTGTGGGGGAATTCTGTTTGCAGGTGCACGTGGTGAAAATGGTGGTTAGAGGACATCCTCAGCACACACCCCTCCACCTGCTACAGGCCACCCGAGTGGTTAACATCACACAATATCGCTTGCCTGGGGGCATGAGAAGATTGGGCGTACTCTTTTGAAGTTGGAGGAGGCAGGTGTCATACGGTCCACCCATAGCCCCCTTCAACTCCCCAGTATGGCCAGTATGGAAACCAGACTGTTCCTGGAGAATGACAGTGAACTACTGGGAGTTGAACAAAGTGACCCCCCTGCTGCACACTGCTGTTCCAAACATCACAGAGTTGATGGATTATCTCTCGCAGGAATTGGGACAGTGGAACTGTCCCAATCTATGTGATAGATTTGGCTAATGCCTTTTTCTCCATTGACATTGACACTGCCAGCCAAGAACAGTTTGCCTTGACCTGGGAGGGTAGACAATGGACCTTCCAGGTTTTGCCACAAGGCTACCTGCATAGCCCAACCCTGTGCCATGGGCTGGTAGTGCAGGATTTAGCTACATGGACAAAGCCCCTGACTGTGAGCTTGTTTCACTATATAGATAATATAATGTTAACCTCTGATTTTCTTGCAGATTTGGAAACTGCTGCCTGCAGTCTCCCAGATGCCCTAAAGGGTTGGGGGTGGGCCGTCAATGAGGACAAGGTCCAGGACCCTGGCTACTCTGTCAAGTTCTTGGGAGTTATTTGGTCGGGTAAGACAAAAGTAATCCTCAAGACGGTCATAGATAAGATTCAAGCATACCCCCTTCCAGAGACGGTGAGGCAGTTACAGACTTACCTGGGGCTACTGGGGTTCTGGCGAACCTTCATACCACATCTGCAATGCTAATGCGACCCTTGCACCAGTTGGTTCACAAAGGGGAGCCCTGGGATTGGTCCTCTGAAGCCGAGCAGGTGTTCAGGGCAATGAAATACGCCATAGCACAGGCCCAGACCCTAAGGGTCATTGACCCAACCCTGCTCTTCCTCCTGAATGTCCAGGTGGAGGACTCTGGGTTTGGCTGGAGTCTCTGGCAGAAACAGGGCACGCAGAAGACTCCTATCGAGTTTTAGTCCCAGCTCTGGAAGGGAGCTGAAGAACAGTACTCCTTAGTGGAAAAGCAATTAGCAGTGGTGCATGCCACCCTATTGTCCTATAAAAGCATCACAGATCTGCACCTGGTCACGGTGCAAACGACCTACCCAGTGGAAGGCTGGCTTCAGTCCTGGGCCACAAGGCCGTGAACCAGCATGGTGCAGACACCAACGTTAAAGAAGTGGCGAGCCTATTTAGAGCAATGGGCTCAGTTTTTCACTAGTCCATTGACCCGGGAACTACATGCTTTTTTGGTCCCATCGCTTTCTGCTCTGAGCGAGCAGAGGACCCCATGGAAACAGGGGAAACTCCTAGCCCCTTTGAGAACAGTAAGCAGCCAATATGGGCTGATACCTGGTACAGTGATGGGTCTAGCCGAGGGCAGCCCCCCTCTTGGGTAGCTGTAGCCCTATACCCCCTCACTGACACCTTTTGGTATGACACCAGTACCAGACACTCTAGCCAATGGGTTGAGTTATGGGCGATCTGGATGGTTTTGACTAAGGAACCTGGCCTGGTACATGTTTGCACTGACAGCTGGGCCGTGTATCAGGGCCGGACGTTGTGGCTGCCCCAATGGGCAACCCAAGAGTGGCTGATCGGCCACTGCCCATTATGGGGCAGGGACCTCTGGGAGGACAGTGCAGAGCACCACCACCAAAGGCAGCGTCTGCCCACCTCCATGCGACCTGTACAAGAATGGCAGGTGGACTATATTGGGCCGCTCCCTGCAGACCAGGGAGCCCGTTATTCCCTTGACAGCAGTAGACCATGCCACCTGACTGGACTTTGCTCACCCTGTGACCCAGGTGGACCAACAACACATGCTCTGAGCCTTGGAGCACTTGTCTGCTACCTGTGGCCAGCCCTTGCTTATTCCCAGTGATCGAGGCGTCCACGCTACAGGTTCACAGGTTCAAAACTGGGTGAAGGACAATGATGTTCAATGGCAACTACATGTTCCTTACCAACCTCAAGCTGCTGGTATTGTTGAACACTTGAACAGGTTGTTGAAGGACAAGTTAAGAGTATTGGCCCCCAGGTGGAAACACTGGAAAAACCAGGTACCGGTAGCTATTTGCCTGTTGAACGAGCAGCTACAAAAGACTGGTAAGGCCCCCTTGGACAAGGTAACCGAGGGGTTCCCGTGACTCCTATGGATCATGGGGACTGGGAACCAGAGGTACAGTGGCTAAAGGGGAGGATGGTAATTCTGCCTGCTCCATCCACGGTGCCCCCAGGTAGAACACAGGAATGGACCTGGCCTAGGCAGACTCAGGTCTCCCAAGAACCCTGAGTCACCCTACTTCAGCCCTGGAAACAGGGTCTAGAGAAGGGCCTGGAGGTTATGTCCTGGCTAGGGCGCTGGCCCTTCAAGGTACAAGTGACTTTACCAGCCAAGGTAAGTGGGTCCCTCTTACGAGGGGCCCCCATGCTATGCCTTTGGCCCATACCTCTGTACACAGTGGACCTGACCCACAGAGCACAGGTGTGGTACCACTAACCAGGAGCTGCCCCCTGACTAGCTACGGTGCTATCACAGGACGAGTACATAGACTGCATTTTGCCAGAAGGCCATGACTTACCCATGATGGTCTCTTTATCTGCTCTGTCATATCACCCAGGTTAACCACAGGAAACAGCGTTCTATCTTGGGTGCACACCTTTGCCCGGGTGCACAACACCTCGTACTTCCGGGTGTGCACAGATCTGCCAGCGGAGACCGCTGAAGGATTACCTTGGTCAGTTGCCCCTGACACTGGTACCAACTGGACAGACCACCAGCGCTGGGACCGGAACAGTCCGGAGGGGAATGCTCGCCTCCACGCTGTTGAAGCCCTCTTGTGGAAGCAACACAACAACCCTCCTCTCCTCGGCAAGGCTGTGGACAATGGCTGGGGGTGATTGGTGGGAATTCATGTAACCCTGTCTCACCGCGCTCCTCTGTATGTCAAACAGCAACACCCCATGGTTCCAAACCATAGGGTGGGTTGGTTCCCTGAGGAGCTCTGCCTCAATGTTACTGTTGTAATGGATCCTACTTGCTGGTGGGATGGACGCTGTATAGTGGGAACGACACCCACTGATTTATTTCCAGGTGATGCTATCTGGGTTTGTGGTCACCATAGCTGGCAATATTTGCCGGCCTGATGGACAGGCCACTACACTTGGGGGTGCCCCTTTATTCATGGTTGCCTCCTGCCCACGTTGCCCCAGAGGCCGGCCAATTGGGACCCAGTTTACCATCATTGGCACCGGGAGAAGTGGGTAGCCTGGTAGTTTTACCCCTTAGCCATCTTATTGCCAGGGGATGGAGTGGTAGACATAGAGCTACAGGTAGAAGCCCTTGCCCAGCATATCGCCAAGGCTCTGAACGTCACACAACTCTTTAGCCCTGCTCCTTGATGAAACAAACCAAATGAGAATGGTGGTACTGCAGAACAGGATGGCCCTAAACCTGTTAACTGCTGCACAGTGGGGAACATATACCCTCTTACATGTTGAATACTGTATTTACATCCTGGACCACCAACAAAATGTACAGGAGGCCTTACAGGAGATAAACACTGCGGTTTCAGTGATCCAGTCCCTACAGGACAACCCCCTTTCACGTTGGTGGAACTCCCGTGGCCCTTCATGGCGGTGGGCAGGCCTTATCTTGGCAGGTATCGCAGTCAGCCTCATAGTCCTCTTTTGCTCTATGTATTGCTGTTGTGGCCATTTTGCACAGGGACATGAACTTTGAGTCAAGTCCCAAACTGCCACCCTGCAGGGGTACTAGACAGACAGGGCCCGGGCTGTCCAAATGTGTGCAGGCTGACGCATGGACCCTGACCCCGGACATATAAACCTTGACCCAGAGCCTGCTGCCCAGGAGCCAGGCTCTGGTTACATAAGCCCTTTATGTAAGCATATCTTGCATGTGCAGGAGGGAGCATGCACACTCCTGTGCATGCTCCTCCCCCAAAACCTCTATATAATGGTTGCTTTTGCTGATTAAAGACACTGATTCCTCCTCATGTCAGCTCCACGTGCTTTCTTTACCCTGGGCATCTCACCATCGAAAGCTCCCCTGCAACCCTCCAGTGACGACTATATCCCACATATGAGTGAAGTTATATGGTTCTCAACTTCCTCTGTCTAACCTATTTCACATAGCATGATAATCTCAAGATCCATCCAAGTTGTTGCAGAAGGCCATGGTGTTGGTTAGTTTTATGTGCTAACTTGGTGGCTATGCCACCATACCCAAATATTTGGTCAAACACATCTGGATGCTGCTATAAAGGTATTTTTTAGTTGATATTAATGTTTAAGCCCATAGACTTTGAGTAAAGCAGCTCACCATCCATCATGTGAGTGGGCTTATCCATTCAGTAGAAGGCCTTAAGAAAAAGACTGGCCTCCCCTGAAGAATAGGGAATTGTTCTAGTAGGCTGCCTTTGGAGTCCAGCTGCAACATTTGTTCTTTCTGGGTTCCCCACCCATGCCTGACCACCCTGCAGGTTTTGGACTTGCTAGCCTCCACAATCAAGTGAGCAAATTCTTTAACATTCCCTTAATATTTACTTTTATATTTATCTCACATTCTTCTGTTTCTCTAGAAAACTCTTACTACTATAGCCACATAGTCCTGTTCTTATTTCATGTATCTATTATTCCCTTTATTAAATCTATAAGATGTAAAATTCTTTTCAATGTATTAGGTAAAGAAATCCTATTCATCACTCCACTGAAGACATATTATGCATCTGCTCTGAAACCCAAAATGATATATTTCTTAGGCACTAATGTAGATAGAGGAGGTATGTATAAAGTAATTTTCTAAATGTGACCATTCATGAAAGCTTGTCATTCTGTTACTAAGCAATGGATATTTCAGCAAGCAACTCTATTTTGAAATTCATCTGATTTGGATAACAATTTATCTGTCACCATGAATAAGAAAGTAGCAGAATATATTAAAGGATTTTTCTTAAATAATGTAGCTCTGAAGCCTTTGAGTAAATGCCATTGATGAATGAGTTCAAAGTATCGGACATTGTATTACACTCTTTAAATGTCTGGCCAATACTTCTTTGATGCATTTTGACTCATTGCAGTTGGTCAGGAACCCAAACCTTAGTAACCATTTATTTGGCTATTTTTTCTGACTCACAAGTAAGGTTTAAAGAAGAAAGAATGATTGCATTCAGTTGCTGTTCTTTATGTCCTAAACCCTTTTAACTTCAAATCCAAATTAAAAAAAAAAAAAAACTTTCCTTAGGAGAGGAGTTCACTTTAGTAAAGATTAAAAATCTGCCTGGTGATTTAATTTTGTGACCAAAATAGTGGATCTTGATATAAGAGAAAGACCTCTCATTTTTTTCATCCCCAAGGTTTGTCTTATTTTCATGTGTAATAATTCAGAAAGAAAGCTGTGGTGCTCTTTAAGAATAAATGTAGGAAGGTAAACTGCCTGACAATGAGATAATTCATGATTTTTAAAAGTAATTCATATTTAATGGGACATTCCAAACTTTAATTCAGTACAGATACATTAAGAAGAAATAATACTTTGCTGATCTTACCCATAGAATTATAAGAATATCATCTCTGAAATCCTTCCTGACTATTTCAGAAATCTCTTTAATTTACTACTGAGTAGGGAGTTCTCTCTCTCTCTCTCTCTCTCTCTCTCTCTCTCTCTCTCTCTCTCTCTCTCTCTCTCTCTCGCTCTCACTCTCTCTCTCCTCTCCCTCTCCTTCTCCCTCTCTTAGCTTTGTCTACATTATTAATCCTTGAAATTCACTGCAAGTCTGCTCTTCTGTGCTATTTGTTTCTATTATAATAATGATGGATCACACAAGTTGGTGCTCTGATACTTCTCATTAATGCAAAGTAGGCTACATTGTTCAAGACCCCAAATAATTTTCAGGGCCCTGTCTTCAACCTATCGATATACCTTGATAATTCCTGCATATAAAACCACATAGAGTCTTATATCCATCCTTTGTTACATATTCCTTAATTCTCAGTTTCCATGCCCTCACATAGGCATGTCACAATAAGAGAAAAGTTTCCTCCTTCCACTTTTGAAATTATTGTTATTTCTATTTAATAGGCTTCACACTTTCCTGGGCTGAGGAGAAAGGAATGAATACCTGAAACATCTGCCATGACACACTCAACATAAACCAGTCATATTTTTGATACTTAATTTTTCCTGAAGACATTCAAAGCAGTAAAAGCATAACAAAACAATGGACAAATATGAATCCCCCCACATAGCAAGTTTGTCCTGCCAAGCCAGCATGCTGGGGTAAGTCTGTACTTATGACAACTACACAGCTCTACAGACTCAATGGCTCAATTGTGCCCTGTGTCCCCACCACATACATAAAATGAGTGGGCAATGATTGGTCTGTTTGCAACTGACAGCCACAATTTAGGAAATATATTATAAAGGATACTATTCAACTTTCCAACATGCGAAGTCTACATCTTGAGGGGAGAAGGAAAGGAGCTATTTTCCTCCTCATAAAACACCTGTTTAAATATATATTAGAGTGGCATTTAACTGAGATGCTGTTATATCACTCACATCAACACAGTATCTGGGATAACGATGGGGTTTTATAAAATTGAATTGTTAAAAGTACTCCAACCAGAGAAACTCCAAGTAGCCCTATATTATGTTCCAATAAGATAGTTGCAAGCAAGTGGTAGAGGGTCCATTCTCAAATCAGAAAAGCATACTAAGTTACTCTTTGTTGAGCATCTTTTACTCATATGTGCTAGCTTTACACTATATACATTATCCTTAAATGTTCTAGATATCCAAAGATGTAAAATTACATAGTATTTAATTTGTGCCAGGCCTTGAAATAGGTGGTATTAATCTTTCTAGCATATAGATGTGGAAATTGAAGTACAGAGAGGTGATGTAATTTATTAGCTAGTCTTCTGGCTAAGGGCAAATGAAAACTTTAAAACAGAATTCTTGGCAGCCATGTTTTCTAAAATGTTTTAAAGCAAAAGCTTATCATATGCTCAATAAATATTGAATGAAACTGAGCTGAATTTTATTTTATTTACAATTTTAAAATGTGTTTTTGATAATGTTACCTATATTTTAGCATGAAACAGAGAAAAATGAAATGGCACTGTGAAGTGCTAATATAAGGAAAGTCTTTCAAACTCCAATCTCTGAAGATCAAAATTAAAAACCTTTATGTATATTCAGTAACCAAAACCACCACCACCACCAACAACAACAAAACTATTAAGCTACTCGTGCAATTATTTTAAAATATATTACAGAAAGAGCTAGAAAGTTTTCATTTGATATTTTTAAAGAAAATAATTTCTCTCATACCTAGTAATGTATCACAGTTTTTTACATATTTTATAGACTATATAAAATATGAAAGCACAGTTTTCTTTTACTAAATTCTAAGTAGTTCATGATGTTGGTTTAAGCATTAAGACTGATGACACCAGTGGGATGGCAGATTGGTACAGCCACTATGGGAAACAGTATGGAGGTACCTCAAAAAATTGACCCAGCAATTCCACTCCTGGGTATCTATCCAAAGAAATCCAAAACACTAATATGGAAAAATATGTGCACCTCTATGTTTACTGCAGCACTATTCACAATATCCAAAATATGGAAACAACTGAAATGCCCATTGATAGACAACTGGATAAAGAAGCTGTGGTACATTTATACAACGGAATGTTACTCGGCTGTAAAAAAAGAATGAAATCTTACCATTTGCCACAACATATATGGACCTAGAGAATATTATGCTAAGTGAAATAAGTCAGACTAAGAAAGACAAATACCATACGATCTCGCTTATATGTGGAATTTAAAGAACAGACTAAACCAACAAACAAAACAGAAATAGACTCAGAGATATAGGGAAAAAACTGATGTTACTAGATGAGAGGGGTTGGGGATGGGGGTGAAGGTGAAGGGATTAGAAAGTACAAATTAGCAGTCACGATATAGTCACAAGGATATGAAATACAGTATGGGGAATATAATCAATCAATAATGTTGTAAATACTGATGACACCACACACTCACTGGAATGGTAGGAAAAATAACTTTTTCATATGTTAATTTTTATTTTGTTTTTCATTTTCCTCTGCTTTTTTTTTTTCTATTGGGGGTTGTTTTCCATTTTCAATTAATTCATGTGATCTCTTTATAGGTGAAGGCAATTAAAACTTTGTGTTATCTGTGGCAAATATATTGTTCTCATTCTCTTTGTTTTCTGACTTTGCATTAATCAGAGAGACATAAGATTGATGTTTACGTAGTTAAATCTATTAGCCTTTTCACCTATGGTCTGTGTCTTTGATTTATCTATATAGCCCTGTCTCTCCAGGTTCATATAACTCACTGTTTATTTGTTGTCTCCATCTGAATATTACATAGATATCCTCCAATAAGTCACTTCATATCATATTATCCTTACCTTTACCCAAGGACTTGGCCAATTGTTTTTCCAGTTTTGCCTCGATCACCGAATTAGTTTGATCTGAATCCAGCCAATGGCTGAGGCCCAGGCTGCACATGGGAACAACCAGACAGTGCTTGGCCACGTGCCTTTTGTGATGTGCCTTGTTTCTGAATTCCAGGCCTTCTCTACTGTCACTGAGGTAGAAGCCAACATGGTCTTCCTGCCCAGAAACACCAAATTTGGATGTGGACTTATTGTCCTGGAAGAGAACCAGTGATGGGAGGTGGGGAATCGTTGGATATATTCTTTCATTTCCTCCTCTTGGACTTTCCATCGGGGTGCTCTGTTCTCATGACCAATTGGAAGTCCTGTGAGATGGAGCTATTGGTTGTGCATGATCCACTAAGTGGCCTACTCTGTTATGCCTTTGATCCTTGTTCTTTTCCTTTCCTACATTACTCCTTTTCCCTCACAATTGTCTCTCAATCATTGTACTTCTAAAGATTAGAAGTGCATATTAAAACATAAACTTCGGCTCCTGGCTCTGGTTCCTGGGCATCCCATACTAAGACAGATGTCGAATTAAAGAACTAGTTAATATGTTAAAAATTTAACTATTGATTCCTTAAAACCTGCTTTCACATTGTCTTCCCCATCTCAGTAAATGACAATTCCATTTTTTAGTGCCCCAAGCCCATGATTCTCAAGTAATTTTTGTCTTCTCTCGTCTTCTCATATTCCATGTCTAATCCATCACAAAATCCTCTTGAATGTATCTTCGACATACATCTAGAAAACAATCACATCTCTCCACCTGCAACATAATCACGCAGGACAAGTTACCATCTTTACTCGGAAGGATTTTTTTCAGTCCTTCTTACTGATACCCTTGTTTCTATACTTGGTATCCAAATTATTTCCCGTGGAGCAGAGGATAAATTCTTTTTTAAAAGAACATCATGCTTCAAGTCTTTGTACAACCCTTCAAAGACTTTGCACTTGCTGAGAGTGAAGTGAAGGCCTTACAGTGGCCTACAAAGCCCTACTTGTTTTAAAACCTTGTTATTTCTCTTTTATTTCCCTGATACACATCGAATCTCCACTCCTCCTAGTCACAGACCTCCTTGCTGGATGTCAATCAAACATGCCAAACATGCTTCTCTATTGTGATGTTTTCCACTTGCTATATTTTATAAGCTTCTCATAAGGACTTAAATAATCTCGTAAGCTTTTGAGCATAGTGCCTGTCACATAGTATAATCACTTCTTGTGACATTTTAGAATAGAAACTGCTGTTATTTTTAGTGCCACAGTCTTCTCAGTAAAATGAGGACAATGACTACAACACCAATGAAAAAAATAATAAGAATATGTTCTTCTGAATTTAAGTGAGGAAATATGAGGGATTAACATAACATAGTGGTCCATAACCTAGAGAGCGTTACAGAAATCTAGTAATTATTTAAACGCCTCATGTGTTCATTGCACTAACAATCATTTTTCTTATATGTCCAAATATTTACTATCATGTGTTTGTATGACTGATTGTGCCATGGTTATAGATTTTATGACATACTTATGTTAACATGTCGCCATACTCTCCCCTTCTCCTCTCCTTCCATTCCAGTCCCATTATCTAAGTGCTACACATGTATCTGGTCCTATTTGTTTCCTCTTTCCTTCTAGCAGTTATTCTGTTGAGTTTTTTGAAAAGTCTCTATCACCATTCTTTTCTAAGTTCATTTTTATATTTCTCAGATTCTCTTCCATTTTCTATTTTCTTCTTCTAATATAGCTTTTGGGGTTTCTCAGCCAGTGTTTGATGTCAGTGTTTGGAGTTGTCTGTTGCCATGGATACTGTTTCAGCTACTTGCCCACAGGAGGGAGCCCTCTACCTGTTAAAAGGTAGACTGGCAGCAGCACTGTTTTTGTTCAGGAAGAGGATAGTGGAGAACGGATCAATTAACAATAGAGACTTAAGATGGTTTGTTTTCTCATAGTGTGCATCTCTTGCTGCAAGTGTGGCACTTGGCACATTCCCTGGATGTAAATAAAGAACACATGACACAGTTACTTATATGACACAATATGAAAGGCATCTAAAGACATGAACAAATACTTTTTCTCATCTCTTTGCATTGAAATCGCAACATAAAATACCTAACAAGAATATGATGCAACTAAACATCAGCTAGCATAGTTCTCATAGGAGAGAAAAAAAATCAAAATGACTGGTCCTGAAAGAAGGTAAGGTCCAAATGTGACAGAGCAATCAAGTTCCCTAGAAAATTGTGTTTTACAAGATCTGTTTGGAAGAGTAGAGTCCTTGATACAAAGAAAAATTCAAGACAATCTCTCCTCATTCATATTTTCTATTGGGACAATTACACTGAGACAAAAATAATTTCATTCAGGGCCAAAGAGTCATTTCAAATCCAGGAGACCTGGAAATGTTTTTATAGATGTCCCACACTGTCAGCCCCACAGATACACCATGCTTGCTCTGAGACCTTGAGGTTCCTGAAGATAGAGTGGATCTTATGATATATTTAGGTAGTAATTTCTGCTCACCCATTTACCCCTGATGACTATGATTGGGCTTGTTGTAGGCTTACAGCCTAGAATTATTTTCCCTGTCTACCCACCTTCAATTACAGGTGGGTTACAATGTACATTAGTCATAAACAACACATTATGGTTATACTTAAAATAGCCACCATGTCCATGCTATCTCCTATAGGCAATCAAAATAAAGGTGCTAAAAGTCCTAGAGAAAGTGATTAAGATCAAATATGAAGAGGAGAGTAGTGAGTAGTCAAAGCTGATGGGCCAAGGAGCACATTTCTCTTAAAAAATATAAAATCTAATACTCTTTATTTCTTAAGGAACAAGATCAATCTTTATCTGTCTAAATTAATTAGGAATAAAATTGGCATGAACATAGGATAGCAATTGAAACGACATGGACATCTTGTGTTAATTTTATAGCTCCAACCAGAGATGCTAATTTATCATAAAGAATACTAATTAAAATTGAATGATTGGATTATACTCACATAAATAAGATCTAAGGTTCATTATTGGGGAAAAAAGTTATACTTTCTTATGGAGAATAGAGATTTCAGATGACAGAACTCTTCATCAATCCACATTGAGTACCAAATTTATGAACATATACTAAGTGTAAGAAAAGTATAATTTCAAATATAAATGAAGTAAAGTAAGTTTGATGGACCGTCTTCTTTGTTTTTATTTTTACTTATTTTCTTTCTGCAGAGTTCTCAGCCTTCACCTTTCTTTCATGTCTTGTAAACTCCAATATCAAAATGCTTAGCTTTTGTCGATGTTGATGCTGGAAATTTCTTTTATTTGAGTATCTAAAAGTAATTTAAAAGCCAGAAATTAACGATAGAGTCCAAATTCCTCAAAAACTTGAAAGAGAAGGGACTCCTATTACCCAAAAAAAATTAAAAATTAAAAAAAAAGAAAAAAGAAAAAAAGTGACTTAATTTCTATTATACTAGCAGAGAATAAGGGAAGAATTCCTTCATAGAAGCAGAATTGTTGTGTCTTTTGTCATTATTTCCCAGATTTAAAGCTCTTATCTATTCTATAGCACAATTAAAGAGCACAGATGATTCTTTTTTATCTCTTTTGAAGAGATCAGCAGAAGAGGAAAGCAGAAATTAAAAAAAATAATAATCATTACAGCATAAATTTAAATCACAAAACTAATTATGTCCAAAGTAACCCAACAAAAGAAAGATGTAGCTGAGATCTGCGTGGAGATATGGAAGAAAGGAGGTGTGTTCTATTTGCAGCTGTTTTCTTTGGTGGGAAGGATGAGGCATGGGGGGACATTTATTAAAACCTCCAATAATTTCCAAAAACATGCTAACGACAAACAGTTAATGAATCCTAAAATGTTTCCTCTCAAATTCTGTACATGAGCTACCAAAGAAGGAAAACAAAAACAAACAACAAAAAAAGCAAATTATCTGAGGAGAAATAGCCGCTATATAACTCACCTACATCTCTGCATAAAAGAACAAAAATGCCACCAAGTACTGTTACAACAAAAACTAATAACATATGCAGGCTTAGCGAGGGCAGTTTTTTCAAAATTCTCACTAAAATGTTATAGTTTTTAGTGACCAAACCATCAGTCTACTGCTGTGAGCTGACTGAGCTCATGTCCACACACAACACCTATAAACCCAGCCTTGTTTTGAAAAAAAAAAATTACACACATATTTTAAATGTATTACATATATACATACATGCACTTATTTCTTGTTTAATCACTATCTATTTAATAATATTTTTACTAGAAACTATTTAAATTATTTAGATTTGCAAGGTGCTATCTGCAATCTTAATATAAACTACTTAAAGCTGAGTTTGAGCTACCTATCTAGCATAAAAGCAAAGGATAATCTTAATAAGTTTTTGTGTGATAGTTGATCCAAATTGCCAACAATATTTTTTAAGCCTAAAAAAATTAAACAATCATTTACAAAGTCTGGGCCTTGGACAGTGAGGTATTGGCTTGATCTTTTTGTCCTTTCCGACACTCCTCATCAATTACATATTTGGCTTTTAAAAATTAAGGTGAGAATCTAAATTAAAGCAGGATGTCTCACTTGACCTCTCTTACTTTGCTTTCAGGCTTTAGAAAGATAATTACTCATTTCCATCAAAATCCTCTTGGTAGGTTATTTTAAGAACAAGTCTGTTTAGTTTTCTTTGCAAGGTAAAATGATCCAGGTTTGTTGGCTTAGAAATAAATAAAATATAGTAAATAGAAATCTATTGAAAGAAGTGGAAAAAGAAAGGAACAAACAAAAAGAATGAAGGACTGATCCGTGCTACAACCTGGATGAACCTTAAAAATATGCTAATGAAAGAAGCCAGTCACAGAAAGCCATGTATGGTATGATTTCATTGATTATGAAATATCAAGAACAGGCACATCCACAGAGAAAGAAAATAGATTAGTGATTGCCAAGGACTGGTGTTGGGAAGAATGCTGACTGCTAATGTGAGTGAGTCTTTGCTGACTGGTATAGGGTCTCTTTGTGGGGATTTAAAAGTTCTGGAATTAGATGATGATCAATGTACAACTTTGTGAATACACCTAAAACCACTTGATTGTACATTTCAAAAAAAATAATTCAAGGTATACATGAATAATGCCTTGAGAAAAATCTGCTTTTAAAAAAGTCACTGCAAATGTTTGTTTCTAAAAGAGGTTTGATGCTGGAAATTCTTGCACTTTCGGTACTTCCAAAATGCAATGACCAATACGATTACTTGAAAGCTATGGGGCAGAATAAAATTTTTTCTGTCATTAACCCTTATCAGGTAATTATATGAAAATGAATTTTAAAAATACTGAATGAATGAAGTTCATACAATCCCTCTGCACTCTTGCCAGCATATCTGCCATGATTCAAAAGATGGGCCTAAACAAAAGAATTTGACATAAAAAATAATGACACTTCATTTTAAGACAGTTCAAAGTTTCCATTTGTTAAAAAAAAGAAACAGTGTCTTGAATCTTTCTCCTCAGAGGCATACTTGTTGCACACCTGGTGATGGTAGCTTTATGATGGGAATGATTGCCCTTACCTGCATGTTTTCTGACTTCCCATATGTTTACTACTTTCTCCCACTTGGAAATATTCCAAGGTGTATATGTGTGGGACGGGAGGGTGTTTCATACTCTGAACCTTGCCACTTGTACTTAGCTATCAGCCCTTTGGTCCTCCTTTTTTTTTTTGGAACTACCTTTGCTTTGGAGTATGATCTAAGCTTCCGAGGCCCTCTTTTTTCTCGGTCAGTCCTCACTTAACTTTTGGCATCAAATCCTCTTTGCAGCCGGCTCCACTCAGTCCCATGTTCTGACCTGACTCCTGATATTACAATATGAACACAACCCCAGCTGAACTCCTTGAACTTTGAGGTGAAGTTGTACAATAAGAACATTAACTGCCCTTTATAAGTGCAGCTGTGATTCAGCAGGTTTCTCATTGTAGCCCATTGAATCTTTGTCTGGTGAAAGATATGCCATTTTTTTCCGAAGTTATTGAAAAGTAATTAACAATCCTTAATGGATCTGTGTATATCAATTACAGGTGCTACTACATGTTAGTCCATGGATTTCTTTACATGTGTCTTTCCTGCTGCTGTAGACTACAAATTCTTTGAGAATTTGTTTTTTTATGCCCATTAGCTAGAACTATACCAGGAATGTAAGAGACCCTTAATAAATATTTATTGAATGAATAAATTCTCTGAACAAACCAGCAATGTATCATTAACGCATTTTAAATTAATAAACTCATAAATGGGAAATGTAATAACTGTCTCCAGTTCTCATTGTAGATAAATAGTAAAACAGAGATTGAAAACTCAGGTAAATATGAACCTGCAACTTGTTCTTTTTAGTATCCCGTTATACCCTGTATGACCTCAGAAAGTATTTCCATTATTCACAGAAGGGGGTGTATATTGTCAGTGTTTTCGTTGTTGCTATTGTTTTCATTTTTACCCCACATGCAAATTCAAAATAGAAAATAATAATATTTTAATTAAATAAGAAAAAAATTAATGGAATGAGAATGATTTGCTTTGGATATTTTTGAATGGGCAGGATGATGATTTGGATGAAATCAAATTAGGCAAGTGATGGTAAATACTGCAAAAGATAAATTAGAAATGAGATGTGAAACACTATTTAAAATCATGATCCTAATCACACTACTATTAAAAAGAGGAGAAAAAGAGATGTGGAAGTTAGCCCAGTTGCCAGGATTATTATCCCTGGTAGAAATATTCCTAAGGCATTTACTGTGATTCAGAATCTGTTGTTTTGCTTTGTTTTTATTGCTGTTCCTTTCCCCAACCCTTCAAAATGTGGCTATCGGGAAGTGTTATTACAACTTATTCAGTTTCTCTGGCCTTCATTAAAGGCTAATCAGCCCATGTAATCTATTTTATATGTTTCTGTACCATTTGCTGAATTGTATCTTCTCAAAATAACATTTTTAATATCTTTACCAACAATAACCACAAGTAAACTTGTGAACTTAATAAAAAACATTCAGTGTTCATGTCCTCAAGCATTCATGAAAATAAGGGAAAATAACTTCCCAGGGAACACCATATGGAAAGGAATTTTGTATGTATTTTATGAATAGTAGTAAGGGATGGCAAGGTCATCTGAAACAACCTGAATAGGATGCTGACACACAGTACTGTACTTCTGGAATTTTTTTTTTCATTTAAAGCTTTCTTTTTATAAGCACATAAACTTTCTTCCTTCCACTGGATACTTACTACTATAACTCTGTCTTCTGTGGACCTAGTATTTTAGAGAATATTGCTATTGTAGAAACAATGCCCCAATATGCTTAGTGGTAAAGAAGCTAAGAGCAAAATAATTTTGACTCCAATCATAAAAAGTTGTGTAGAAATAAAGGTTTGTGCTTCCCAATATCATCACTGAGTTCTAATAAAATGAATCTCTCCCTCTCCTTCTCCCTCACCCTCGCCCTCTCTACTTCCTTCCCTCTTTGCTTCAACCCCCCTCTCCTCAACTTCTCTATAGAAGTAGATACAGGTAAAATTCACTAAATACATTTATAACTTTATATGTATTTCTGAAATCAGTAAGCCAAGAAGAAAAAATATGGGTTATTGAATGTGTATATGGAATTAAGTAGGTGGAGGGAGTAAGTGAAAAAAGAGTGTAAGCGATAAGAAATTCCATTATATCAAAAAAAAACCCGAAAAGACGTGGTAGATATAGATTTAAAATGCTAGTTTTCTTAAATATTAATTATGTTGGAAATCCATTTAGTTATAAACGTTGCTTTCATAATATATAGCAAACTTTTTTTCCTTTCTAGTTCTTTATTTTTTTAATTAAATTTATTTGGGTGACATTAATAAATAAAATTATGTTGGTTTTAAGTGTACAATTCTATAATACATCATCTATATATTGCATTGTGTGTTCATGCTGTACAATTTACACACTGAAAGTGTCTTTCAAAGGTTTAAAATATTTTTCTTCATTTTCTAATATTGTGATGGACTTTCACCTTAAAAAGGTATACAGCTATTTAGCTGCACAGCTCCTCATTTTCAATTGTTGAGAAACAAATTCTGCTATTTACTTAAAATAATGACTTATGGATTCAAATAAAAGAGAATTTTGGAGTTTTTTCACTTAGCCCTGGAATGATATTTCTCTCCATGAAAAATTGATAGTCTGCCAATAGATTCTTTATCAAATTCAGGCTTTCTAAACAGTTCAGCAGGCATGGAGTCATCTGCTAGTTCTACTTGCTAAGAAGGGAGTTACTTGAAATTTGTGATGTATTTATGTTTACTTTTCAGTATTTTAAATAGTACTGTAAAGAACACAATTAAATTGTATTTGAATTTATTTTATTTATTTATTTATTTATTTATTTATTTATTTATTTATTTATTTTGAACGAGAGCAGCTCGCTCAACCAAACTCCCCTGGCTCGTCAGCCAGGAGCTCACCAAACGGGTCCTTGAGAGGATTGGGTGGGAGATGAGAAATAAAAGAGAAGAGAGACAAAGTGCGGGGACAGGAGGTACTCAGTCTGCTGGTGGCAAACTGAGACCTCGTTTATTGGGCATACAAGATTCTTAAGGGGAAGCAATTTCCTCATTTTAAGGAGTGACTCCCTAAAGCTAAAACTCATGGGCTGAGGAGAAACAATTTCTCCTCAGCAACAAGCTACGTTATACTCAATATAAACCAATGATATAGCTAGGCAAGGTTAAACTGAGGCAAATAGAATCTGTCTACAAGTCCACAGTAGGAAGCGCCAAGCATGTGAAGCAGGTCCATGGTGGAAAGTCCCAGAGTGGTGATGTATGTTGAAACTGCAAGTCCATAGTCCATGAGCAACTGAGTCCCTTAGTCCATAAGCTATTCCTATCAGCAGGCTGGGGTCTTTACTCTTTGCACTTGTGTTGCCTGGAAGCAGTTTAAGGCAGAAGCACTGTCCCAAAGGTCCCCACCAAACTGCTCCAAGGCCACTCACCCCAGGCCTGTATCTACCTGGAGACCCAAGCTTGCCAACCTAAAGCCTTAGTGTCCCTGGCTGATCCCAGCCAGCTCCCAACATATTTATTTATTTTTATTAGTTTCAGGTGTACAACACAGTGCAATAGTTATACTTTTTACCCCTCAAAGTGACAACTCCCCTGCCCCAATCCGCTGCCCCACTCCCCCCACCGATATCATACATATCTATTACAGTTCCATTGACTCCACTCCCACGCTATACTCCATATCTTGTGACTATATACATATTCAATTATAGTTGACATACAATATTATACAACGTCATCTTCAGGTGTACAGTGCAGTGATCAAGCCTCTACCCTACCCACGAAGTGGTCTCCCTAACAAGACATGTGACCATCTGACACCCTAAAAAATATTTACAACATTATTAAGTATATACCCTGAACTGTCTTTCATATCCCTTTGGCAATATTGTAATTACCTATTTATGCTGTCCAATCCCTTCCCCTTCGCCCTCATCCCCACCCTCCTCCCAACTAGCAACCATCAGTTTTTCCTCTATATCTCTGACACTGTCTGTGTTTACTTTGCTCGTTCATTCAATTTTTTAGATTCCACATATAAATGAGATCATATGGTATTTGTCTTTCTCCAACTGACTTATTTCACTTAACATAATAGTCTCTAGGTCCATCCATATCGTTGCAAATAGTACAATTTCATTCTTCTTTATAGTGGAGTAATACGCCATTGTATAAATGTACAACAGTTTCTTAAACCATTCGTCTACCAATGGGCATGTCGGTTGTTTCCAAGTCTTGGCTATTGTGAATAGCGCTGCGATAAACATAGGGGTACATATATTTTTTCGAATTACGGTCTTGGGTTTCTCTGGATAGACACCCAATAGTGGAATTGCTTGGGCATATGGTAGTTCCATTTCCAGTTTTTTGAGATACCTCCATACTGATTTCCATAACGGCTACACCAATCTGCAGTCCCACCAACAGTGCAGCAGGGTTCCCTTTTCTCCACAGCCTCACCAGCACTTGTTATTTGTTGATTTATTGATGATAGCCATTCTGACCGGAGTGAAGTGGTATCTCATTGTGGTTTTTATTTGCATTTCTCTAATGATTAGTGAGGTTGAACATTTTTTCATTGCCTGTTGGCCACCTGTATATCCTCTTTAGAGATATGTCTCTAAATGTCTCTTCATATCCTCTGCCCATGTTTTAATTGGGTTGTTTGGTTTTTTGGTGTTGAGTTGAATGAGTATTTTATAAATTTTGGATATTAACCCCTTTTCACATATATCATTGACAAACATTGTCTCCCATTCAGTAGGCTGCCTTTTTGTTTTATTGGTGATATCCTTTGCTGTGAAAAAACTTTTAAATTTGATGTAATCCTATATATTTATTTTTTCTTTTATTTCCCTTGCCCAAGGGGATATATCAGTAATAAACTACTGAGGATAATGTCTGCAAATTTACTGCGTATATTTTCTTCTAGGAGTTTTATGGTTTCAGGTCTTACATTTAAGTCTTTAATCCATTTTGAATTTGTTCTTGAATTACACCTTGAATATGGTGTAAGTAATTGGTCCATTTTCATTTTTTTTGCATGTGTCAGTCCAATTTTCCCAGCACCATTTATTAAATAGACTATATTTACTCCAATGTAAATTATTGCTTCCATTGTCATAGATTAAATGACCGTATATGAATGGATTTATTTCTGAGCTTTCTCCTCTGTTCCATTGGTCTATGTGTCTGTTTTTATGCCAGTACCATACTCTTTTGATTACTATAGCCTTGTAGTATGATTTGATGTTGGGTAGCGTGATACCTCCCACTTTTTTTTTATTTCTCAAGATTGCCATGACTATTTGGGGTCCATTTCAGACTTGACTGCTCCCAGTCTGTAGCTACCTGGTAGGTGCCTCAAGGCTGTACACAGTTGGCTGCTGCCCGTGCTTACCTGGGGTCATGTGGATATGGTCTCTGTGTGAACTGAAGCTGGCTGCCCCCTATATGGGTCCTGAGGCAGTTTAGGAAAAGGTCCAGGGCCCCCTAGGCCTGTTGCCACCTGTCAGATGTCGGTAAGGCCCACCTATTTAAAGAGGCTCTTTAGACACGTGTGTCTGGCTATTTGACCTGGTGTTGAGGGTGCCTCTGTGATGTGGCACTAGCTTGGCAGGATGATGTTCAAGTGATTTATGCAATGTGATTGGTAGTTTTTAAGACATTAATGCAGATTCAGGTCTTACACCAATATCTGGCCTGTGACCCCCTTGTATAGTGTCCTAAGGGCAATACAGCTACTCTCTACCTCATGCTCACAGATTCACAAAAGCTGCTCCCAAGTTTGTGGTCACCAAACACCATTAAGATGACCCCAGGGCTCTGAAGACCACCTTCTGCTGTAAAAAACATTTCCATAGTTTGTGGGGGTGGGGCCAGTCACCCCAGCACCCTGGCAATGCAGTTGTAGGTGGGCGAGGTGGTGTTACAGGTGTGTAAAGACTGTTGTCAGTAGTTTCTACAAATTCAACGTAGTCTCAGCCCCTGGACCAGTGCTAGGTCCACATCTACTTCATAAAACAAAAACAAAGCAAGACAACCCAACAACACCAAAAGACAAATACATTCCCACAGAAACTCAATAAGCAATGATCAGACAGGGAAAACAAAAGTATATAAAAGAGACACAAACACAAACACAAAAACAGAAGAACAAAACAGATAAACAGTGACCAAAGCAATATCGAGATAAACAAGTCTGAGAAACAATGACAAAAACAAAACAGTTGAAATAAAAGAAGGAAAAGAAGATAAAGATGAAAAAGAAAGAAAAGGAAAAATAATAATAAAGAAAAAAAGGGGGAAAAAGAAAAAAGAAATTAAAAAATAAAAAAGGCTCTCTGCCTGCTTTAATCTGCAGACCACTTGCTCAGCAACAAAGAGTCTCTGGATGACTCAGCACCAGCTCTGTTGGGGAGAAGGGCTCAACATGTCATGTGCCAACCTACCTCTCAGGCTTGCAGTGAGCTTCCCGCAATTAGATTCTGAGTCCTCTGGAAATATGCTCACCACCAAAAATCCTCACAGGTTGATACGGGCTGTCTGCTGTTGCAAAAACCCTCTTTGGCCTGCAGAGGTGGGGGCCAGGCACCAGAGGCTCAGGGTGCCACAGGCAACACAGCTCTAGGTGGGCGGGGCAGGCCCCCAAGGCACCATGTGGTGTGGTCAGTGGCCCCCACCAAGTCAGAACAGCATGGACTCCTGCACCGGCAACCAGCCCACACAAAGTCACCAGGAATGCCCCTGCCGGATCACGCAGGCACACAGCTCACCACCCAACACTCCCAGGAAAACTCCCAGTCTCAGCCTGTCCTAATCAGCTGCTCACAGATCAGGCCGTGCAGCCTGACAGCCAATCACCCACCTGGCAACTCTGCATGCACAGTGTGGAGAGCGGGGACCCAAGGCTGCATGCGCATGCACGCACACACGCACTCCTGTACCAATTCCAGCAGACCAATGCTGTCCCGGACTTGACCCTCTGTGGGAGAGCCCAACCCTGAAAAAATGGTGCTCTTCTGTATACTACTAGTGTGCAAGCACCACACCAGGGGAACATTGGTCCCCAAACCTCTAGCTCCCGCGCCAGAGGCGCTCAGTTCAGTCCTTCCATGCAGGCTAAATTATATTTGAATTTAAATCAGATATATCTGCACTGGAAGATACAAGTAGATTGATTACATATGCTAAGATGTATTAGCAGAAGCCAGCCAGAGGTGTATTGTGCCATGGTACTCTAAATGGCAGCTGCCCATTTAGACTCTACATTAGCATGTAGCGTCTGTATGAATGCAAATAAAAGCATGACTGAAGAGCCTTAAATAAACTCAAAAAAATAAAACGACATTCAAGTAGTGATTTCTAATATATCTGGCTTAAAAACTCTGCTTACCACTTTTAAACAATTTAAATTTATTTACCTTTAAAAATAATAACATTTTAAGTAACTTGTCTTTTCTTCCTTACATACAGGGTATCTGTTAGTGTATTTGACTTGATTTTGACACACAAAAATTTGGATCTAATTTTTCTCAGGATTGCATGTCAGTCCCACATTTCAATTTGATGGTAGTTTGGCCTGTTTGAATAAGATAATTTTTTTAAAAATTAAGAGTTTATTTTTTTTAGAGCAGTTTCACATTTATAGAACTTGAACAGAAAGAGTTCTCTTAGTCTTCCTCCTCCACAACCTATTATTGAAATCCGACATCAGTGTGATGCATTTGCAACAATGTAATTCAAATTGGTGAGCCAATATTGCCATATCATCACTGGCTAACTATACAGTTCTATTGGTGCTCTTACTGTTGTCCCACATTTCTCTCAGACTCTGTTGTTCATTTTACTTCATTCTTTTTTTCTCTCTGTTCTTTAGATTGCATAATCTCTTTCAATAAACCTTCGTGTAGTTCATTCTTTCTTCTGTCAGTTCAAAACTCTTTTTGAGTTCCTCTAGTGAATTTTCCATTTCAAGTTATTGCACTTCTCAATTCCAGAATTTCCATTTGGTTCTGTTTTATCATTTCTATCTCTTTTGTGATAGTCTGAAAGATGAGACATGATCATCATAATTTCCTTACTTCCTTCAGCATGGTTTCTTTTAGTGCTTTCAATGTGTTTTTAATGGCTCTTTGGACGTCTTTGTTAAGTCTGACATCTGCTCCTTCTCACAGGCAGTCCCTGTTTCCTATTTTTCCTGTGTATCACATTTCCCTTTCTTATCGTATGTCTCATAATTTTCTGTTAAAATTGGACATTTTAGCCCATTTAAAGCTTAGTGTTGTTTACTTTTTTTATTTTTGACTCGCAGGATTATTTCAGTGCAGTCTATCCACCAGGGCCCCAATGGTATGAGGCTCTGTTTGATACTGCTACTCAGTTGGCACAGCCTTTGGTGTACATACGATCACCTGGGTGACAGTGGTTTTAGCAGCACTCCCTCTGTCTCATTTTTTATTATAATCATACTCAAGGTTAGGGTCCACTAATTGCCAGCTGATTGCTATTTATTTATTTATTTATTTTTAAACAATACTCTGGATATAAATTGCTCCTCAGTCTGATCCAATTAAATGTGGTCTCCTTTGCAGGAGTAGTTTTTGAGCAAGGTGTGTTCTGAACCCAGTAAGGCTCTTCTTAGCTATTTATTTCCCTTGTTCTCTTTTTTAAACTAGTGGGCTATGTGGTTTACCTGTTTGGCTCTATGAAGCTGCTAGCCTCCACCTCCTCTTAATATTTTACCACCAGAATTTCGCCTCACTTTTCTCTTCTTTTTGAGAGTAGCTATATGTTCAAACTTCCCTAAGACTCAATTTCAAGTATAATCAATTTCTTTAAAGTGAACTTCAAAGCTCATTGGACTTAAGACTTGCATCTACCTCTGGGGGAAAAACAGTCTCTGAGCCATGGCTCTGGACCTGGAGGTAGTTCACATCTCTCTGTGACACTCCTGCTGTAGGAGCACAGCACTGGGCAGGGGCAGTAGCCTCTGGTATTCTTGGCATGCTGCTTCCAACATGGAATCTCCTCCTTTTAAACAAACTGGGGCAAGGGTCATTGGGTCCTAGTATTTTCAGTATGATGTACCTGAAATAAAGACTATGTTGTGTGCCTGGAGACTGGCTGCAAAAGGGAGTCTCTAATCTCTCAGATGCACTCCTCTGGAATTTAGCCTCGAGGGATGAGAAATGCTGGCAATGCCCTCCTAGGAACATACCATAACCCTTGGCTAGGGAGAGAGGGAGCCCTGTGTTCTTGGCTGCTCCTACCCGGAGGGGAGTTTCTGGCATACTCTTTGTGCAGAAAAGAAAGAGAGGGTTGTGGTTCAAACACTATTGTCTCTTGGTATTCTTACTAAGCTGTAGTAGATTTTCTTGAGTAAATGTTTCTTCATTTGCTGTATGTCCTTAGGGCAATTTCCAGACATTTTAATTTTTCCATACCTTAAAAAAATTTAATTTTTTCATATGTTTATTTTGCTGGAGAGGGCTCCAAAGAGGCTCTCATGCCCAATTCTAGAAGTGAACCCTACAGCTCACATAATTTAAGTGTTCAGAATGAAAGGTTATCTTGTAAAGTATTTAAATGTCATATGTCACTTATAATAGAATTGAGGCACAAGGATGCTTAATAATTGCCTAAATTTAAAACAAGTGGAAGAACAAGAACTATAATCAGAGTTGTTAACCCTCCAATGCTTTTCTTCACTGCCCACTGTTCTAAACTTAAAATTATACAAAATAGGAAATAATTCCATTTAAAAATTGTATATTTTAAGGGAAGATTCTACTGTTGTTGATTACAATAAAGAGCCTTCCTTTAGAGACTGACAGAGGCAGATTCTAATAGTCTAAACATTTTACAGATTAACAGGGGCATAATCTGATTATTGAATACATTAATTCCCTACATATTATCATCTTGTTTAAATTACTATCTTTTGTTTACATTACTATTTTACAATTGTTGCTTTTGTTGTTGTTTTTAATAAGAGAATAATTCTAATTCTGTTATTTCAAAGAGAAGTTTAATGCATTTTTTCTGAAATATACTAATTTATGAACAGGAATGTCACACAGGAATCTTACCCTACTTCTTTTCATCAAGGATCTCTAAGGAGGTCTCCACGTAGAATGAATAAAGATTACTTAAAAAGGATAGATTAAATTGAAGACTGAAAGATAACACCAACACTAGCCAAAGTCACAGCAGTTGTGAACTCTTGCCTTTGTAATTGGACTATGCACAAATGTAGATAAATAGAGATGTTGATGGAGCTATATCTATAGATTAGCGTTTCTCAACTAAGGGTGATTTTTTTCTCCTAAGGGGACATTTGGCAAACGGGTAGAAATCAGGAGTGCCATTCTATACCCCCACAGCACACAGAGCATCCCCTCACAACGAAAGTCATCTAGCACCAGATCGCTAGTTCCAGGGTTGAGAAATCCTGTTATAAGAAATTATGACTACAAGCAGAGGCCTTATTACAATATTGTCACAAGTTTATTCCACGCATGTTCCTTTTGTGTCTACCTTAGATCAAGCACTATTCTAGACTTTGGGGAATTCAGCGGTGAATAAGACACAGTCAATTCCCTTACGGAATTCACAACTTCATAGAGAAAAGTTCACACTAAAAACACCCGTGGGCATCTCAGTAAGAATCTGAGAGTGCTGAAGAAGGACTTCAAAGCATCAGGACTTTTTATCTGCTGGAACTTCTATTCATTTTTATGATCACCTAGCTCAAGGAGTATGAACTTAAATTTCAATTTTTCATGAACCAAGATATTAAAGTAAAGAAAGGTGTCTCATTTTGCACTTGTTTTGTTCACTCTGAAGATTGCAAAATTTGGATCTATATACATGATCAGAGGATCAAGCATGATAGATTTAATTTTAACATTTGACAAATAATTTTCTTTTCACAATTAGCAGAGAAACATCCTAGAGCACTTTATGGCAGGGGGAGGTGAGGTGAGAGGGAGAAATGGTGTATAGATTTTGGCTCAACAATAAAGAACCAGAAGCAGTGTGATTGGCATAGCACAATGTTTTCAATTGCCCTTAGACCTCTGATCCCATCCTTATGTACTTTTATTAAAAACATAGAGGGAGAGGGAAGCATGAGGGTTAGTAAGAAAATGCAAACTAATTCTCTGTAATGTTTTGAATAATTTGGCAGCAATGTGAATGATGGCAGCACCCTTGGTCTTAGACATTCAGTAGCAGAATGGATAACAACGATGATTTTACTCAGGGCTAAATTTTAATAACAAAGTTTTGTTGGTGCAGTTTCCACATTTTGCCTCCACATCTGACATGGATATATATATATATATATATATATATATATATATATATATATATATATATATATATATATATATATAAAGCAAGTTAGAAAAGAAGAAAACTATCAGGTGATCTGCAGTATCAAGGAATTCTGGTGACTCCAAGATTCTGGCAAGAAACGGGATTTCTGAAGAATAGCTAAGGCAAACACCTAAAACACTTTTTTCAGTTAATATTGTATTCTTGTTTTTCTTGACATGGTGCAGCATGAGAAACATTTATTTAAAAACAATTTTTTTCCTCCAGTATATATTTCTTTTGTAAACTCCCATTTTTTAAAAAAGAAAGAAAACTGAGCTAATAACATGAATACATTTTTGAATGCTTAAATCAGCAATAAAATTTTTCTCATACGTATAAAATGGAGGTCCATCAACCCATATATTATATGCATTATAACAAGAATACAAGCAGGATAAAGGGAAAAGTACATTATTTGACTGCCTGGAAATCATATTCTGAAGATTAACAAGACATTACTGTTTCTTTATGATAGCTCTTTGCTACCCTAGGACTAATGTTTTCATTTAAAATTATAAAGCCCCCCCTCCCCCACATACACACATATCAAATGCAACATTGAATATTGTTATCATGAATCTTATCACTATGAGCAGTCATTTTGTATTCTCTCAGGATGATAAGAACCTAAACTATAGGCTAACTAGATGAAAGACAGTATGACAAACCATGTTGCATTAGATTTTATATTTTTCCTAAGAACCTAATAAAATAGAAATGAATAAAATAATTTGCTAAATGGATAGAAGAAAAATAAACCCATAACCCTAGAGCCCCATCATTTTGTCACTTGACTTAAACAAAGGACTTTTGCGAGACTTTCTGAAATTTAGATTTGAAATCATGCCCAACTTGCTATTTTATTGCAATCATGTGCAATCATGCATACTTATTGATTTAAAAAAAAATAGAATTCCAACTAAAGAGGTCCAAATTCAGTATATCCTTAGAGAATCATGTTTCTAAACATAAATGTGAGGGAAAAACAATCAAGCACTCTTCAAATCTTATGTTTTGATATTACAATGGAGGAATAAAATTGAACACATTTTGGTTCTTATACTTACTACTTATTATTCCATTAATTATGTCACATTTAAAAAGCACCATTAAAATAACCAAAAAAACCCAGTTTTGCATCATGAGTAGAATGCATTTAAACTAAATATTTAATATAAATAAAATTATCACTAGGAATAAAATTTACTTCTCTATTATCAGGAAAAAAAGAAAAAAAGAAAAAAAAAGTATACTAAAATTTCACTCATGAATGAAACTTTGCCAGTTCATCAAATGTTTATCCACACTAAATTCTTAGCTAATTTATCTTGTGAGTGTTTATATAAGTACTATTGGCTATTGGATAACATAAATAATAATATCTTTCATAGATGTTGTATGAAAGATGAAGGTGTGATTTTTACGTGGCTATTTATTTTCTAATTTTTTTTATAAATCCCAAGAATAAAGTTTGTCATGTCAACCTCTGGTTTATTGAAGCTATTTCTAAGATGTACAAAAATGTATTTGAGGCATGTACTTTCTGGTCCTCCATTCCCAGGATAAATAGGGAGTGAATTCAAGATAAGTAATGAATCTGACATTATGAAACTTAGATAATAAGAATTGTAAATAATTAATATGACTTTTCAGGACTAAATATTCATTATATCAATTGCCTCAGTGAACTTTTTAGGGTCGAATTATGAAAAAAAATTGAGATCGACGTGTTTGTTAAGGGCTGGAGTAGAGATTCCTTATAAATTGATTGAAAGCAGATCCACGTATTTTGGGTGCAGGTCATTAATATTTGTTTTAAGAATTTTAAAAGTTTGGTTCCTAATTTTGCAGGAAATGCAAAAATTGTTCTACTGAACATCTTTAGTTCTGCTCCAATATGTATGCAGTTGAACTAAACAAAGTTTGAAGTACATAGCAGGGGTTAGATTAACTTGTTCGGAAAAATTTCAAGGAAAGTAGCCTTCCCCTGATTGCTTAGAATGGCCACTGAGTGCTTGATTTTGAGCAGGACTATATTGTACTGTACCACTAAACTGAGTGTGTGAGCTTGGATTTCCTTAAAATAGATCCTGAAACAAGGACTTAGGTGCAAGAGTGAGGAAATATGACATGTGAGAGGAGGAAGTGGAAACATTCCAATACAAGGGCACATTCTCAGGGTCTTTGACTCTAAATTCCCCCTGGATACTTGAAGAATCAGAATGCCTCTCAAATTGGCCCACCTAAAATAGGAGAAGCTGGAGTTCTCAACCAAAGCCTCTATTCCCCATTGCTTGAGGGTTGTCTCCTGGGGTGTTATCACTCTTGTACTTCTGGGATGCTCTTGTGGCCAAGTCAAGCCAAATCAAACCACAATGATGAAAGATGCAATGAGCTTAAATTCAGACAAAACCCCCAAGATGAGCATGACTTACATGAAATTTTCCACCACAACTGAGGCTGAAGTCAGAGATAGGTCAAAAAATGTGATGCAGGCAGCAAAGACAAATTCTTCAGTGAGTTTTTGAGAGGAAAAAGAGTATTTAAGCTGACCTTTTTTATGAGCCCATTTGAGTGCTGATCAGGGCCTGCTAAAAATGAAGATTTGTGGGTATTATTAACAGAGTATTGCTTCTTCCAACAGTTGCAGTTGTTTTTGAAGATAATCCTAGGTGACATGAAGAAGAAGTCACTAGCAAATACTGCCATTTTATCAGATATATATTATTATAACTGAAAGATTTGCCAAATATTGATTTATAAACAAAAGGTAAATTGAGTCATTGACCATTTTTACATCATTTAGAGTTATGCTATGATCTAACAAGAGCAAGGGCTTACCTAAGCTTAATTCTAGAGCACATAATCCTGAGGAAACTGTTTCTACCTTAGGGAAAGCAGTAGATAAAACTTACACTTAGAAAACATTGTCTACAGCTTGATTAGAAACAGACTTAAGAAAGGGACTGAAACTTTAACATCAAAGAACAAACAACTATATTTAGTTATTAGATACTTTTTCTACCCTTCAAAGACAAAAAAAAATTTAGACCTGAAGGATAACAGTTAAGTTGGGCATCGGGCAGGAAGGCAAATAGATAAAATATCATAATTAAATATGCTAACTGGTCTTATAGATGAATGTGTAAGGTTCTATTGACAGTAGCGAGAAGGGGCACATAGCCCATGCTGATATTTAAGGAAAAGTTTTGTATATGAGATGATCTTTGTGGCCATTTCTGAAAGACAAATATAGTGAGTGACTCAATAAAGAAAAGAGTGACTGACCTATGCAGAGAGAGAGAGGATGCAAGCAAATAGAACATGACATACCACAAATCTTTCAGAAAACTCCAACTAGAATAGTATCTTATGTTTTCCCAGGACAGGTTGTTCTTTGCAGATTCTCAATTTTGGAACCATACCATGAGGATTTTGGTGGAAGGAATAATTAAGTCCAATTACTAGAATAAAGCTGATTCAATTGATACATCACCATTTAATAAAAGCACCTGCTTTAAAAGAATTCTACTAATTCCTGATTATCAATATTAATAATACTGGGGGTGCCAAAAAATGTACACATTTTAAGAGATGGTATCTATGTAATACTTTTCGAAGCTGAATTGAATTATGTTAGCAATGTGTAGTATGACATTTGCTCAAAAGATGGCATTAATCAAATTAATGCTGGCATCATTCATTGTATTACAATTTAAATATAGTTATTCCTTTCTTAAAATGTGTATACATTTTTTTGGCACCCTCTATATATTATCTATGTCTGGGATTATTGCTAAAGAGATTTTTAGTAAAGCAGTGGTAGTGTTGTTTAATTATTTTTATATTTTCAACAAGTACATATTGAGTCTTTGCTGTATTATCATGATTTTTGTTATAAAATCAGCACCCAAAATTTTCTGCATCAGAGAAGGCCTATTATGAGCACAAATGTACTTAAAGGCCAGAATGTCTACAACGTCTACATTTCTCAGCAGACATATACCATATATGTGTGTGTGTATATAGATATAGATATAGATATATAGATAGATAGATAGATAGATAGATATATATGATGCATACACACACTATTTATATATATATATATATATATATATATATATATATATATATATATATATGCTGAAGGGAAGAGCAAAGTTGCCATGGCCATCCACTAGGGTAGTGGGCCAGAAAAGCTGGATTCAGAGAACAGAGGCAGAGCAGTAGATGGCACCCTTTTGTTGTATGGGTTCCACTGTCAGCTCAGTGGTTGTGGGTGTGGTTCTCAAGTCCTGGACTTTTCTGCTGGAAATGGACTCTCTCAAGTGCATGTTGCTTATGCTAAAGATCTCTACATATCTTTATATCTATATATCTTTCCTAATAAAATATCTGTCATAATCAAATAGGATAGTGAGTGCATAAATATATGAAAGTAAAACAATTACATATTACATAATCATAAACACAGCATAAGGGCATCTAATCCTAATTTATGGTCTCTAATATTGTGGTAAGAACCTAAAGTATAAAAGTATACTTTAGTGTACTAAAGTATAAAAGTATGAAGTGTAAAAGCACAAAAGGGAAAAGTGTCAAAAGAAGCATGGATAAAGAAATCACTCTACCAGCTAATCATTTACAGAAAATAAACGTAGCATTTCTCTCTAAAAGGAACTCAGAAAACCTCCAGCCTGGCTACTTTTTAGTTTAACATATTTAGGAGAAAATTTTACCAAGAGAAGAAAACTGACATGAGCGTGATATATTGTTATTTCCATTAGAATACAAATATTACAATAGTCAATGCATTCATGAAAATAACATGACAGTTTTAGTGGGAAAAGTCTTATTTAATACTGTCTACATATTTATTTGCTAAATAATTTGCATATTTTATATCCAATTAGTTTACTTTTGCTCATTGAATAGCTATATGCTCTCTCTGTGTTCTTGAAGCTATACATTTTTATCAATGGCTGTATGAACGTAAAATTTATCTTTCACATAACAGTAAATGAAATATTTTATACAATATCCTCATTTTAAGGATATATTCTAGCACAAACATTTATTTTAAGTCTAGCTAGGTGACAGATTCAATTTGTCTATCCTATAAAAACTGAGTAAAATTTTTCAACATTTCAAACATCAAAAATTGGTAGAATTTTTCCAGACTTTTTTTTCACCTAAAATAATTTTATAAAGAAATTTGCTTTACTTAGTGCTATGAGCATGGGTTGGGGTGAAGTATCCGAGGATGACCAGATAAGCTGTCTTCTACTTTATGCAATAGGAACTGAACTCTTGGCTTCTATGCCCACACTGCCGCCCTGATCCAGATCCTAGCTGAGTTTAGATACAAAAAACCAGCATGGAAAGGTGCTTAGTTGCTGGCATAAGTTGAACTGAGGCACTATATGTTAGATTTTCAAAGCCTAAGGAAACACAGGTGATAGGACACTTTTATGTACTGAATCATACCAACATATTATATTTCTCTTTGCTATTTTAGTTTCTCATAAAGTAAATGTGCAATTATCAGATGAAAATAGAAGCTTACCATCCTGAAAGAAAATTCAATTGTTTTTATACTTAGACCATGATAGCATTTTATTTGTTATGTAAATATATTTTTTTCCTTATCTTTCCCCTATCAAGACCTTTTCAGGAAGGTGTTGACTTTTATGTAATGAGGGTACATGTATTGGAAACCATGTAGATTTTTAAATATACTTCCCATATTTCAATACTCATTACTGGTCTTATTAAAGTAATTTCAGCTAATTATACTGCAACTATGCCAATCATTTAAAAAATCATTATAGCTTAAATATTAGCAATCATTAATTACCTGACACACGCTAGCTGTGTAATTTTAATTTACATGCTTATGTGACTCCCTAATATCTGATATACTGAAGTTGATTTTTTTATATAAAATGGAAAAGAAGGTGGTGAAATAAAAAGCCTTTAATATTTTCAAGAGATGCTTACACAATATCCTAGTAGTAAAAAAACAAGAAAGATATTTACTCTATACCTTTAATTTTCCACAGTATGTAATTTTAAATATAAAATTTATGGTCTGGATATAATAAGATGTGCCCTGAATATGTGCTGAAATATAATATGTATTTTGTACATTGGTCTCCCTGGTATTACATACTTGTGCTATTACATATTTTTTACATGTGCTATTATTATTCTGTTGCATACTCTTTTTATCTTAGGGTATGACAGATATTTGAGAGAAATCTTTTAAATAACTTTTAAATAACTCTAAGAATAACCTTTAGAATAGTATATGTAGAGGAAAATATTGAAATCCGTTTTGGAGTGAAAAATCCTAATTTTACTAGCACCATTTCATTTGAATTTCTCCACAAAGACAATTGTGTCTGCTAAAATAATATTTTCTAGCTTAGAAGGAATTAAAATTTAATATATTTTAGTTTATATGATGAGAAAGCAATATGCTTTTATTTAAAAAGAATGTAAAATGTGTCTTTAAATTTCATTAAAAAGTCATATATTAAAACTTTTTACTTCAGATAACTTTTTGTACTAATAATTAAAAAGAGTTGATCTTGCAACATCTAAGATCTCACATTCCTTGGTTATTTCTCAAAAGCTTTTCACAGAGGTTCTAAGAACAGAGTATTACCATTTCTTCTTCAGCCCTTGCCTTTCTGTCTTTCTTGTTTTGTTTTGTTTTTTATAAAAATTATTGTTTTTCTTTTTTTAATTAAAAAATTTAATTACAGTTGACATTTAATATTATATTAGTTTCAGGTATACAGCATAGTGTTTAGACATTCATAAAGTATCCAAAGTGATTCCCCAATAAATTTAGTACCCACCTGGCACCATACACTGTTACTGATTATATTCTTATCCCTACTCAGATGTATCTACTGAGGCAGTGATAAATCCTGCACTATCTGCCCATATTGAGATCTGTTTTATTCAGGAAGTCCCATTGACTTGTAGAGCTGGAAGTCCACATAGCATAACTCATGGAATACTTAGCTTTACTGAATTCTTATGAAGGATAATCTTTGGAAATAAATATCAAGAATCATGATTACTAGTGTATATTTCAAAAGAATGAAATAAAAAGTAAAATATTTGTCAAAAGCTTTATATGTATTGTCTTCTCACCATGAGGGTTATCCTCACCATTGTGAGGGAGGTCCTCACAATATACATTAAATATTAACTCCATTTTCTAGATAAACAAACACAAAACCTGAACCTAACAGATATAAAATGAATTAGGCAAAATCACATGACCACCTTGAAGCAGAGATTGAATTTAAACCCTAGGTCTGTCTGGTTCCAATGCTTGTGTTCTTTTGGAGATGCTATATTACTTTTCAAAAATGAGGCTAATTACTTAGCCTAAAGATGATGATATATTGCATATATTTTATGTGATTACCACATTTTTGATGCTTGACCATTGACTTCTTTTTACTCCTCCACCTTTGTGTCTCTTTTGGCCCCACTGTAGACAGGTTGATAAAAAAAAAAGCCTGCATTGACTTCCTCCTTAGGAGCAGGTGGGGAATTTAACCTCACCTATCTCCAACCTGTGCATGAGAACTTCCCTCTAATTACGAGCCTCTATTAATGCTCCCTCTGCTTTGCCCAAGTCACCTCTTACCTGTTTGCAGAACTTGATCTCCCCAGGAGTCTGTTGTGTGAGGAGCAAACTTTCTGTTTTCTCGGTGTGTAGAGTGTCATCAGTTACAACATCCGAATCAAATTGTGGGTGGGTGTCCATCCTGTGACACATCCAAATATTTATAATTTTACAAAGGAGCTTCCAGGTCAGTTCTCAACCAAACTAATGATATTACACACAAATTCTAATGAAAATATTCAAAACATAACTGGTTTGTTACAGGTAGCTGAGATCCAATCTATAAATATTCCCCACAGGTAAAAGTTTGAAAACTAAAAATTTGATACTCAAGCCATTTTCCTATTTCATAATTTCATTGGACATTTCTATGAACAAGATAATAGGCAGGGACTAAATACTATTTGATTTTTAAATATACTTTCTGTCTAATGTATAACAAGCACCCAATAAATGCTGTTTGAATAAATGAACAAATAAAGATTATTAATATTCTACTTACATTTATTCTTAATAAAATTGATATGCATTGTAAAGGTCTATTCAAGTAAGAATCATCAAATCAGATTGACTATGTTCATATTGTTTTGTGTTTTCATAGTATAGAAAAATAATGTTTTCTGAAAATGGTAGAATAAATGATGCATATATTAACAAACTAAAAATATTCATCCCTGTGGAATAATCATTAAAATAAGGAAAAAAATCAAAAAAGAGTGTCAGAGTTTGGAGAAATAGAATTTTGATAATGATTGTGATGCTCTAAGGTCAACATAGAGCTTAACTATGTCATTAAAAAGCTAAATCAGGTTATGGCCCTACTGGTTAAAATAATTAAATATCTTAATTAGTTACACTGTTAATGAACTCTGATCCGCTATTAAGGAACTGAGAATAAAGCATTTCATTTATATTCCAACTAAAACAAACAAATGCACAAACTGGAAGGACTGATCTTTTTCTGTCAGTTTTTTTTTAGCCCCCCACTGATGAAAATAAAAGAAAATAATCTGTTATAAATCAGCTTGTTCATGGATTTATTTTGGAGTTTCATGCATTTGCAGGGTTTTTATCTTCAGGGAACATTGTTTTTTTAACTATCTCTGCTATAAATGGTGCAGATGTTAATCAGTATAATCCCCCTGTTAAATCATACTGAAATAAAATTACATTTGTACAACATGCTTTCTATAAATTCACATAGTAACCATGAGATAACTAAAATGCTTTTAAAATAATAATTTTGGCGTTATTTTGATAGCTCTTATTCAAGATACATGTTGTCTGTGTGAAGAAATAAAAAGGATCTCCCTTGAACTGTATTTGTTATAATCCTTATTTTGCTCATATAAAAAGTAGAGTTTTTGTATAAATGTTTGGAGAACCAAAAAATAAAGTATGACTTCCTAACATACTTATTTGATCACAAAAGGAGTGTGGACGAGACTTATTAGTTAGAAAGTGAATTTGCTAGTGCAGAAGGAATAAAACTAACCAAAGGTATTAGCTCAAAACTTTATATTCCTTTGAATGTTGCAAAATGAAAACAACTCAAAATAAATAAAATTTTAAATGAATAGAAAGGGAAAACAAATGGGGAGAAGAAGTATTTTTAAAGGTGTGGCAATTATCGGCTTCTAGCATCTGGGGGACTAGTCCTGGAATATTTACCATTGCGCTACTTCGTTCAAGATTCTTGAGAATCTTTATTACAGGGATCCCTTGTCAGCATTGAAGTCCTGGAAGTGCTGAAGTACATATATGAGTTGTGATCAAACAATAGGGTGGAAGTTTAAATTAAAATATTAAAATATATATATATATATGTGTGTATTAAGCATTACATATATATATACATATATATACATATACATATATACATATACATATATATACATATACATATATACATATACATGTATATGTATATGTATATACATATACATATATATACATATACATGTACATATATATACATATATATATATATATATGTATATAACAGTAAAAGACACATTGCCATTAATCACCCTCAAATACTTCTCCTTGCTTCAAACACACTTATCTCATTGTTCTTGCCACTTTCTGAAGCAGTTCTGGAAGTCCTCTTTCATGAGTGTCTTTAGTTGCCCTGTCATGGCTGCCTCGATGTCCTGAATCATTTTGACTTTGGGGAAGAACCAGAAATCGCATGGTGCCAAATTTTGTAAATAAGGTGGGTGAGGACACACTGTAATGTTTTTATTTGACAGAAATTGCTGTGTCAAAAGTGATGTGTGACATGGAGCACTGTCGTGATGGAGGGTGATTTATGGCACACTTTAAAAAACAAACCTTCCTCAACCATACCTCACACCCAACTGACTGTACCAAACAAGTTGAAACTTGTCACACTCTTAGTAAGTTTCGATGCACCATTTCCTGTATTGAAGATCCCTGCCTTTCTATTGGATGGCACTCAGCAACAGCATCCACCATATTTTGTGATCACAACAGAAAGGTTCCATGTCACACATCACTTCTGGTGTATGGCAATTTCTGTCAAATAAAAACATTATGGTGTGTCCTCATCCACCTTATTCACTCACCAGATCTGGCACCATGCAACTTCTGGCTCTTCCCCAAAATCAAAATGATTCAGGACACCGAGGTAGCCATGACAGCGCAACTAAAGACACTTAGAAAAGTGGACTCCCAGAACTGCTTCAGAAAGTGGCAGGAACAATGGGATAATTGTGTTTGAAGCAAGGGGAGTATTTTATGGGAGATTAATGCAATGTGTCTTTTACTGTAATATTTTTTTTAAATTTAAATATTCATCATAGTTTTTGATCACACCTCATATAATGTCTTTTTAACTAAGAGACATGAACCCAAAGGTCAGTTCAGATTTTCAGTTCAGTGTTTGTGTTAACACTATCTGATGAGGTAGGTCCCTTCCAGTAAGGTTAAAGAGAAGTCTTAAATCAGAGTTATTTTCAATGCTTGGCTAATGTTCACAGAGTGGGTCTGTAGTTTATCCTTGAGAAAAACTTCTTGTCCCAATTAGTAATGAATTTGGTTACAGTGTACTAAAACTTTATAATATTACATTAGATAATTGTGCAACTTTTCAAGTGTCATTGTTCTCTCAGTTTTCGTTGTTAAGTATGGGTGATAAGGACATTGAGCAAAATTTGTAGATGAGCAAAGTTGGATAAAACATTAATAGCTATATTTATTTACATTATTCTGAAAGTAAACATGAGGTTTCCAGATTAAAATCATACTATTATTAATTACAGCAATAACTATATCTGTTTTCCATACCCCACTCTCAGAAAGATGTGATGAGAGGCAGATAATTATCCATGCCTCAGAAACTGGTTTCCTTATACTACAGGAGAGGAGTCTCAAGTTACAAACCTTGAGTTTATATAAGAACTGATATACAGCTGCACTCTTCTGAGAGAGAGAGAGAGAGAGAGAGAGAGAGAGAGAGAGATAACTTATCTTCCTAATGAGAACAAATTTTCTTTGAGACAAGAAGATAATACAAATCTATACCTCTGTGTAATACACTTAAAATTGAAGAGCCAATATTTCCGGAAGACAAAAGGAGACATTCTCTATCTTCATAGCATGTCAGTGTTCATTGCTCAGGAGCCAGAGCCCTGTAGGAACGCTGAGAAATCCAGGGAGAACTATAATGTATTCCCTGTGTCTTACAAAGCTTTTTCAAAATGTAAAAATGAGTGAGATAACCTAGGTTGGAAACACAGTCTTAAAGTTTTAGCTTTATTTATTTAAATTACAGCTGAGATAGTTGACTTTTGATAGAGCAGAACTTCTAGCCATCCAGAAGACAAATAGTAATGTTCATTTGACTGATACAATTATATAAAATCCATTTGCCAATGTTCAATTACCTATGTCTCACTTTTACAGATTGTCGCCTGGATTATGAGACGGGCATATGAGATATGCATCAGAAAGAATCCTCAAAAATTTTGAGTTAAATTACCCAACATGCTAATTTAAGATTACAGTCAATTTTTTGCTCGGTTTCACTTTGTGAACAGCTGATTAAGCCCACACTCCCAACCACTTACCTTACAGGGCTCTCAGACTCCAGGGCATTATATACCCAAGCTATAAACACCCCATGGATCAGGTATCTGAAAACTAGGGACAGCCCTGTGACCCAGAGCCCTCCGAATTATTTAAATCAGCAAATCCCACAGGGATCCCATGAAATCTAGCTAATGTCACCCTACTTGCCTTACGTTGCTCCCTCAGCCCCAGCTTGCTAAGCTTTTATCCCCTGTGTGACCCTCCTTGATAGCTCTCTGTTCCACCTTTCATTTCTCGTGTGTCAGTGTGTTGGGTCTCACCATCAAAAGAATCTTTAAATTTCATCCAACAGAAGGTAGAATCCTAATCTTAGGAATGGCATTAAATTAATTTGTTAGGATTTATTTATGGATTATTCTTGAATGAAAATATTTAAGATTATTTATTAACACAACGTATTATTAGTCTAAGGTCTTAAATTTAACGAAGAATTTGGAAATGGCGATTAAAGTTGACATATTAATCCCTTATTATTCATAACATTATTAGACTACTTTGAGATTTTATATCTTATGATGTATCCTATTATTACAAATTAATTCCTTTAAATATCATTTTATATATATTTAAATCTTAACTTATTATGAGATTTACTATTTTAAGAGATGTCCTATTTTTACAAATCAATTTCTTTAAATACATTTCATATATTTGAAATCTTAAACTATTGTGGGAACAAAGATAGCTTTTTTGTCTTATAAACCTATGTTGGAAATTTTAAAAAGTGTAAATCACTAGATGTTTAGTTATAATATGGTATAAACTGGAATACTTTGCTGACATTAATTTACATAGAGATGGAGTTAACTTGTGCTATTCACCTACATAGCTTCAATGTAATATGCACTTATATTTAATAAAATTTATAAGCTCATTTGTTTATAAAACTAAATTTTAAAGGTTGCTTAAATAATATTTAAGCTTTCTTCCTCATTTTGTAGAACTAGTGTTCATTTATTTTTCTTTTATATAGTGAGAAAAGCCATTACTCAATTACTTTCCCAAGCTGCCAGTTCCTTTTTTTTTAAACATAGTTTACATATTTCAAGCAAAATAAGTTCAGCTTAGTAATTTTTGTTCATTTTTTTCCAGAAGGCAATTGCTGTTTACTATCCAGACTAGATATTGTTAGAGTAAACACATGACAACAATGTTTTTTATTAATTTCCAAATTTTTCCAAGAAAAAGTTAAAGTAGGAGTGAAAAAATAAACAAAAAGGAGAAGTTTGAAGGAGGTACTTTCAGAAAAATGTGAAATTATTGTCAAAAGTTATTTATCTCCCCTCTGCATAAATAACAGAAAGATTAGATGAAGGAACCCTCTTTTAATACACACACACACACACACACACACACACACACATTTTTTTATAGCTAGTTTATATTAAGTGAATTTTTTTTAGACAAACCTAGATTATCACCTCCTTTTTGTGCAGAGATGTCTCTGAAAAATCTTTTTTATATCAAAATTCCTCAAAGTGACCGTTGTAAACCTAGATTGTCCTCAAAATTCTTTCAAAAATTAGAATAGTTTGTGCTATTGGCATCCATACAAATAGGCAGATGGGAACTGACTTAATAGCAAGTTTATAAATAATGGTTGTCCTTTGTCCTTAATTGTGATAAACATTATTAGTAAGAGTCTTCAAAAAAATCTACTCCAATGCTGCATTCTTATTAGGCTCAAAAAGCTCTTAGCAATGATTAAACCAAGTAGTCGAGTCTCAACTAGGGATATAATAATGACAAAAACAATAACACAGGTGCCATCAGCAACCCTTTGTACAGAAGGGCAGTGTCCTGAGCAGTAGCAGAACTACTGCAGTTAGGTATCCAGCTACGAGCATGGTGAAGACAGGAGACAGCAAAGGGTCTTCATGACATGCTATCCCCACTGAAGCATTCTGGGCTGGGGAAAGGGGACTTGAGTACTAATATGATTGACACCACCAAACTGTGGAAGGAAAGAAAAACATACAAACAAAGCAGTTAGTTAGCTCAAGCCTCTATTAAGTTTGCAAGTGAGAACTTAAGTAAGTATTGGAAAGGGAAGGGGAGGGGCAAGCAACAAAGATTTTATTGAATTGCTGATGATAGCAAACTTTTGTTTCAAGAATTATTAGCTATTCAAATCCCTGGAAGGTGTGGGGAAACAGGTTGTATTAATCATGGGTCAGTCTGTAGGCACAGCAAGAATGAAGTTAG
>NW_017732576.1:144072-221315 GCF_001890085.2 Hipposideros armiger | reverse complement strand
ACAAAAGGACAGCAACTTGTCTGTTCCCCTTCCCCCAATTCCCCAGCACTGTTCCCCTCCCCCAATTCCCCAATAAAATCTTAAAAAAAAATTCATAATGAAGATAATATATTTATTTAGTCAGTAATTGAAAATAATGAAAATTATTTCATATGTTTTAAATAAATATAGTCTTGAAACATTTTCCCTTCCTTATGCTTCATCACCACATCTATAGCTACATATAAACAAAGGTTCAGGACAGTGAGAAAGGGATCTGCTAATGCAGCATCTTCTTTATTATCCTACATTAAGTTAAATATTTAGAGCATTTTACCCATAAAAATTATTATTATTTGTTTGTCTTCACAATTAGAATATGTGTACATCTAATGGCAGTTGTTGATCATTCCCACTCTTTCCTTTGATAAATAAAATGGCATAGAGTAGTCCTTGGAGTTAGCAATAGTTTATGAAATATGAAACTTAATTTTGTTTTTAGGAAAGGATACAATAAATAGAAAATATTAGTTCTGAGTGATGAGGGTTAAGAAACATTTCTTCCTGTCTGGCTTATTTCCCTCAAGCTTTTAAATCAATAATAAAATAAAAAATCTTGCTGAATCCCCACATAGACAAACACTTTGCTAAGCATTGCGAAGATTTGAAGAGGATATGAGGAACAAGATGGCTACTTCAATAAAGCTTATCACATAATTAAAAATATATGCATATATGTACACATAAATACAAAGAGAAATAAGTAATATTTAATAGTACTGGATGCAATAAGGTAAAAAATACAACTGATAAGCTTTCAAATAGTACATGTCTATTAAAATACCAGGAAAAGTTGATAATTTAAGAAAAATAATGGTGAATTGAAAAATAAAATTGTAATAAGACAAATGTAGCTCTCAAATAAAGGAAAACTAAAGGCTGGAAGAACAATGGAGAGAAAAAGAGAAACAAAGATTGAAAATCTATATATTATCTCAGCTTTTATGAGAGATAATGATCACGTCAGTAGATACACTTTCCCCCCGCTAGTTGATGTAGTTTTTTTTTAATAAGTTTAAGAATATTGCTTGAAGTAACAAAACTAGAATTGAAAACAGATTATATGATTTCCAAATCACTAGAAAATTGCACAGAGGGAGGAAATCCCCTTCGAAGTAATATATGTAAATGAAATACTCTTAAGCATTGAGAAAAATAACTAGTCAAAATGTAGTCACAATAAAAATACAACTGTATCATTGTCAAATGGTAAACCCCCAACAGGCACTCAGAAAGACTGAAAGGGAAAGTATAGAAAGTGCCAAAGTAGACACCAAAAAAAATTGAACAGTCATAATAATAATAATGGTATTAAATACAACAGAAAAAATTTAATTCAAAGCATATATCATTAAATGGGAGCAGTTTTTATTGTTTATAAATAAAAGATAGATTGACAGAAACAATATAACTGTCTTAACCCGTTTGTGCTGCTATAACAAAACTACCATATTCTGGGTGGTTTACATACCATTTATTTTTCACAATTCAGGAGCTGGGAAGTCTAATATCAAGGCACCTGCAGACTCAGTGTCTGGAGAGAGAGTGCTTACAGTGTAGACAGCCATGTTTTTACTGGAACCTCACATGGTAGAAGGGAGGTGCTAGCTCTCTGGGGTCTTTTCTAAGGGCATTAATCCCATGAGGACTCTGCTCTCTTGACCTAATCACCTCCCAAAGATCGACCTTCAAAGCCACCACCATGTCAGTTAGAATTTCAACATATGAATTTTAGATTGACAACATTCTACCTGTAACAAAAATAACGAAATTTGTTAACACTTTTCCCTGACACTAGCATTCAACGTGCATAGTAATGTAGGCTATGGAATATAAATAACCCAATTAATGAGATTATATGTAAATAGAACATTATAAATACATATTCAATAACTGAAATAATACAAATTTCTTTGTATTTACTATATTATCCACAGAAATTATACAATGTTTAGCAATATGCTGAGTAAAATGAAAATTATTAAATTCCAAAAAAATGAAAATTATACAGATTTCTCTAATCATGCCACATTTAAAACCATGAAGAAATTCCAAATGTGAAATAAAAAAGAGCTGGTAATATGAAATTTATTAAATTATTTTTGGATGAACGAAGTAATCAAAATTCAATTGTCAGGGCCGGCTGAGTGGTGCATTGGTTAAGAGCTGGCTTGGGACACCAGAGGGCCCCGGTTCGGATCCCACATATGAGGGCCAGTGACACTGCCTTCTACAGATAAGATGCTGAACAACAGCTCAACCTGGAGCTGGGTTGCCATGAGTCGCTGGAGACGGTGTAGGCTGCAGCCCCTATGGCAGTGGGTTGCCATGGGCTGCCGTGTGTAGCCAGCAGCCAGCGTGAGCGGCCAGCTGCCGCTGTGAGTGGCCATCCAGAAGCCGGCGACTGATGTGCCTCGCCTGGGAAGAGCGCAATGATGGTGCGAACTTGGGCCAGTGAAGCAATGTCCTCCACAGCTAGACTGAGGAACAAAACGACAACAACTTGTCTGTTCCCCTTCCCCCAATTCCCCAGTAAAAATCTTTAAAAAAAATAAAAATAAAAAAGAAGGGAGACTAACATTTAAAAAAAATCAATTGTCAAATAATTATTACTACATATTTAAAACTATGAGATGTAATGACAGTTGTACTGAAAGGAAATTAACCACCTTAAATACTTCATGACTCACAAAGGGAAAGAATGAACATAATACAGAGCACATTCAACTTGATAACATAAAGAACAAGTCCCAAAAATATAAGAATTCTAATTCACAAATATAAAAGCAGAAATTTTGAAATGGAAAAGAGGAATAAAATGAACTCTAATACATCTAAGAAGTGATTCTTGGAAAAGAATAAACTAATAGCTGGTATAAAGAAAAAAAGAGAAATGCCAAAAAGATACTGTCAAAGTAAAAATTGCACTGGCCACAGTTAAGCAGGCCAGGGTGACTTTATCCAAGGCTGCTCTAATAGGGATGATAAACTGAATGCTGAACTCAATTCTGCTATAAGAAAGGGTTTTTAAGAGAGGAAGTAGGGGAGATCTTAGGCCATTTGTGTTTGCTAATTGGCCTTCCCCAAAGGAGAGGTGAACTTTCTCCTATCTTCATGACAAGAAGTACAATAGTTTTGTTGCTTGGGTTCAGATGCCTACCTTCATACAGAGGCTGGGAAAAAGGGTGCAATCATCCTTGATGATTATATTTCACAGAAAGAACCACAGGTCCTTGAGTAAGACATTCCTGGCTTGTAAAACTGGCAAGAGGCTTTAAAAAAATGTACAGCTCAAAGAGACAGAGTAACAATTTGCAATTACAGGTTTTCTAAAGTATGTAAATGGTTTAAAGAAAAGGTGGTCAGAGCCCTAGAGTTAGGAAGAATCCTATGTAAGAGTCAAACTAAGGGGGATATTAAGGCCATATTGTTCAACACCCCCAGACCACGTGTCCCCACAAGTCATTGTGTTTAAACTTTAATATTGCATGTAATAATAATGTTAGCACATGACAAGTAAATTGTCTTATAGCAGAGAAAAGGAACACTTCCAACTTTTTAACTGCAGCATAACCGTTATACCTAAACATTATAAAGTAATACGGAGGGGGAGCAGGGTGTCCTACCCCTGAATGTACCACTTTGGCATGTGGATTATTTTGAGCTGAAGACAATGGAGTCCAACACACTCAGGAAGAGTTGTTTACCTTTCCGTTAACTGCCTAAAAAAATTTAAATAGCCCATACCAGGGAAAGAGTTATTAACAGACATAACTTGTATGTCAGAATGACTTATCTGCAGGGCATGACAGAGATTTATTTAACAAACATCTACACTTCTCATCTTCCTGTGATTTAAAGCCCCAGACTCCTACCCCTGCTCCTTAGCTTGGTACAGTATAAAAGCCTCCATTACCTGACTCATATTTTTATGGAGTTCCCGTCTGTATGAAATTCATTTTTCTCCTGTGATTTCGTCTTATGTCAATTTAATTATTACACTAGCCAGAGAGCCCAGAAGGGAAGAAGGGAAACATTTTCCACCTCTGTAGTACCAAATGTAAACTATCAGCCAATCTTATTTCTGAGTATTTACACACACACACACACACACACACACACATAAATTAATAGATTAATTTCTGTTGATATTAAAAGAATAACTCACTGTAAGACTGGGATTGTGGGTTAGTTGGGTTTCTAGCAAGAAAGAGAGGATATGCTTAAAAGGATAACATTTAAGACAGTTCAATGAAGGGACCATATACAAAGTTTTGAGCAGAGTTAAAGGCCAACAGGGATACGGTATGAACAAAAGTAAAAGGAACAAGGGAGGTGGAAGCCAGTTAATGGAGTCCAGTGAAAACTAAGGCCATGGACCACTAGGTAAATCCTGGGGACACAAGAAAAACAGCTTTTGTCAGATTTGAGGCAAAGTAAAAATGGAGGTACAGAAATAAATACCTCCCCTTCTCTCCTCCCACTCTAAGATCTTCTGAGTGTGCTTTCCACTGATCAAACACAACAGGAAGGCAGAGGGCAAAGGAGCCTTCCAGAGCAGACAGCAGGGCAGAGCAGGATGCTGTATGGGTATGGGAGTGGAGAAAACAGCAAGGGCTGTACCATAAATTCAAACAAGCCCCCAAATCAGGAGATATGCCATAGTTTATTAAATAGGACAAAAGAAGGGTTGTATGGAAAGTAACCTCACAGAGTGATCTGATCATAAATTCCTAACTGGGCAGATCATGGTGGGTAGTCACGCCCCAGACATACTGTGTGAGTGCACGGTGGAAGTTCGTAAAATTAGCTCTTGGACCTCGTGCACAACTTCTTTACTAAAAGGCTTCTCTTTGCCTTAAGCAAGCCCTGTCTATTGTTTCTGTACACCTAGGTTAACGTAACTTTGAAATGCCTCTTTTTAGACCCCTGTTTCTAAGACATAACCTCCCTCAAAAGAGCAAATAATCTTAAATATCCTACAATCCTATTCCTGCCTTGCTTTCTCCCACCTTCATGTAATCTTCCTTACTTCCTCATCTTAACTTCAAATGCACAAAAGAAGCTGCAAAACTGTTATTCTGAGGAGAATTTGAGGTCTTGCTCCCCAGCATATGTCATCAGTTTGGCTCAAATAAACTCTTATAAAAATTCTCTACAGGTTGGACATTTCTTACAAGAAAGCTACATTGATTGGAAGATGCCATTTTATGTTGCACTAAGAAATTGAAAATGCTGACAATTAAATTATAACAATAGTTTTGAATCTGACACTTAAAAGTTTTTATACTAACTTAAAAGTTGTTTTTGATTAATTTAGAGTAAAATAGGTTATCATACATCACTCTTTGCCTACATAAAAACAAAATTATGTACAAAAGATAGCTGAGAAATTCTTAAAATGCCACCATTCAATCTGATTATTCAAAATCATTTTGATTCAGGCTTCCTATGCTATACCATCCATACCATCAAGAATATTAATGACCTGACATTTTGAAAGAATGCCTTACCATCATTTTCTCCCAAGCCACAGAACTCATTTTTGAGTGTTAAAATTTAAGATTTGATGCTGGCACTTGCTCCATTGTATCAAAAGATACCAATGGAACGTTTCCACAAAGCTAGCCAGGTTCATTTATGGTCTTCAAATGGTCCATGAATGAATTTAGAGAGAAAGAAAATAAAAATATCTTTCTGAAACCAATATTCTTTTGAGTCACTATTACAAACAGATGGACCTATATCACATTACATAAAGATATATTAGGATGGGTCTCAACATAAGGATTATTCAAGACTCCTATGAACAAAATTATTCTTAAAAATGTACTAAGGGATGTAAATAGAAATTAGAAAAAAATTGAGATAGGCAACTTTTGTTCCTTCATTAAGAAAACTTAAAGAAAATCACCATCTATATTTTTAAATTCATGTGGTTTTTGTTTTTTTTACATGAGGTTTATAATCCATGTTTTATGGGGAAAGAAATTATGATCCTTGACTATTAATTCCAAGTAATCTGCAGAGGTTATCAAAAATGACCATTATGTGGCACATTTCTAGAGATTTAATAGTGAAGAAAGTGAATTTAGTGGGCAGAGCAGTGGGAAAAATCATGTAAAACTAAAGAAGCTTGTTACTGTGACAGTCAGTCTCTCTCTCTCTCTCTCTTTCTCTCTCCCTTCCCCCCTCTCTCCCTCCCTCCCTCCTTGCCTCCTTCTCTCTTTCCCTCCTTCCCTCCTACTCAGGCATTAAAACTGTTAGGAAGCCAGAAGGAGTGTTCAGAATGTTAATTAGGTGAATGAAAACACTTCTTAATGGCTTCTCTTTAGTTAAGTCCTAAATATGAAATTAAAGTCCTCTTTTCCTGGAGGAAGGAGATACTGAACAAAAACAACCTGCCAAAATAATGGGTGGGCAGGGGCTCTGGATCTCAGACATGTGGAATCTAGAATTAAGTACTGCTCCGAAGGGCTTTTGCCTCTAGCAGAGTATTCTGGCTGAGTTAAATGTCTGTTTCCTACTTAGTATCAGGAGGAGAGTTACCCAATTCTTTTGTGTACACAAGTTCAGTTAACAAGGAAACACTCAAGTGAAATTAGGAGCTGTGTATTTCATTGCTTGCTCTGTATTATATTGTCTTTTAAAATAGGACATGTTAGTCTTAGGGAATGCCTCATGATTGAGTTTTATCGAGGAATACCCTTTCCATGGGGGGGGGGGAGATGTACCCAGGGTAAAAGAAGAACATAATGAACTTATTCTTAGAATTCTTAGTAGCTTCAGTTTATTATTTATTTATTTATTTATTTTTAAGCTGAGCCATCCTGCCACCTGTTGGCAGCTCAGCGGCTGCTCAGCTCAGGACGGGAATCGAACCACTGTTGCTCAGAGCTCAAACTCTTGAGCAAGCTCTTAACCAACTGAGCCACTCAGCCGGCCCACTGCTTCAGTTTAAAACACACACACACACACACACACACACACACACACACACACACACACACACACACACACTATATGTCCGTGTAATAAGCTATTTGCTAAGAGTACAAGTAGGAACCCAATGCAGCCCTTACCCTTACACCGGAGTGGCATGCATGAAAGGACATGGCAGATGTAGTTACTAGGAAAGCAACACCTCCCAGCGTGACTAGCATTGTGCAATGGAGAGCACTATGGAACAGGACAAATGGGAAATGCAAGTTCAGTGTTACGCTTCCCTACACTTCCTTCCACATTGGGCCTGCTCCTGCTCACATTAAAGTATTTCCAAACAGGCCAGCCGAGTGGCTCAGTAGGTTAAGAGCTCGTGCAAGAGTTTGAGCTCTGAGCAACAGCGGTTCGATGCCTGGCCTGAGCTGAGTTGCCGCTGAGCTGCCAACAGGTAGCAGGATTAAAAAAAAAAAAAAAAAAAAAAAAAGTATTTCCAAACAATTTTTTTTCCTATTTAGACTTTGTAATTGTTATTACCAAGAGGATTAGTTCAGCATCAGTTGATTCATAACCATCAGAAATGGAAATTGTATTTTCAGTCTCCCCAGGTGATTCTAATGTGTACACAAAACTCTGATGTAGCCAAATGCTGACCTATTAGCTTACAATTGTAAACTTTTTTAACTGCATTACGAGTTGAGTTTTCATTGATACTGTCACTAGCATGATAAATAATATTAAAGTACCTCTTAAGCATTTGTCCAGATTTCCTACTTAATTGCTAATGTCTAGGACGTATGATAAATAAACTTCTTGGCATGTTAGCATTTTTCGCCTATAAACTACTACAATCTTCACAATTCTGTAGCTGCTTGCAGATTTCAGACAAGTTTTATTCATCTTTGGATCGTTCATAAGGAAGTAGCACATTATGGTATATTAGTGTATTTTCTTGGATAGACTGAAATCGCTTCTGGAATTTTAACCAGCAATCCTTATTAACAAAAGCAGGTGCTAGTTCCCAATTTATTACACTGCTCAATGAGTTACCAGGCATTAATTGTCCATAAATATTTTAAATAAAATGGTGCACATCTCTAATTTGATTGAAACCTAATATCATGGTCTTAACAAACCCTTATACTTTAAGGTTGTTTTCTATAGAACTACACAAATTACAGATTGTATGTCCTGACTTTTCATATATTATATAATTCAATCAGTCAGATTCCTACATACCAGGCCAGATATTTAAGAAAGGGGCTTCAGAGCTTTTTTTTTTTTTTTTTAAACACTTGGATTCTAGAGCTTTATTTAGAGCAGTATTTGTTGCTTTAAATGTAACCTTCCAAAATTTTTCTTTGCTAATAGAGGAGACACTAGCAATGGTGGTTAATTGGTGCTTTGCTGATGAAATAAGAATAGCTGAAGTGCAGCAATTCATATGCAAACAACATATATCACCATGGCTTAGTCAATTGCTTTCACATTTCAAAAACCCATAACAAAACCTACACTGCAGAGAGAAAGTTCTCCCTCCTTAGCATAAAGAAAATTAAAAAAAAAGACACTCTTTGAAGCATATCAAAGAGTCTGTAATGGGAAAATTATTTTGTAATCTTTAAAAGGACCAGTTTAGTGGCAAAATTATTTCCTAATTAATGATCCTTATCAGTTTGTTATTTGATAATAATTCAGCTTCTTAGAAAAGCATATTCCTTCTTTAAAACTTTTGAGGGAATTTTATAAAACTTGCTGTCCAGAGTACTACAGGTGATGGATGTGCACTAATTATTTAGATCCGATTAGACTAGCCATTTTCTAAAGTGTCTAAAGCGTGAATGGTGAATTATAGCCCCCAAAGGTGCTTTATTGCCCCTCCCCACCCCCACCCCATTCTGAAAGCTGAAACAATTCTGGAGCACAAAGTGTTATTTGTTTGTGGTTGTAAGGTAGTGAAATTTTTATTTAAGTTCTACATATATTTTCTCGTATTCAATCCTTAAAAATAGCATGAAACAAAGTAAAGCTGTGATGAACTAGTAGGCTTTGCTGAGCATGGGCCCTAAAGAGATTATTTTAGACATTTGGGTACGGTTTGAATAGAATGCTATAAATGAGGTAGGAAGTCCAAGTTCAAATCCTTGACTCTGATCTAAAAACAGTTTGGGTCAATCATTATATAAAATAATAGTGATGTTTCCAAATATTTTTATTAGTGAAAGAAAAGAAATTTTGATGTGTCTCTTTTTAGCACATTTAATGTTCTAAGGTCAACTTTTTGTTTTAGAATGTTCTTGCTTCTGTTTTTATTTTCCTCTGTTGCGGAGAACCCAGAAAAAGAGACAGGACACCAAGGCATAGGAAGCAACTTTTACTAATGCCGGCACTGGCTCAGCGGATTCACATCCAGAGGCTGAGCCCCAACCCAGAAGGGACTCAGGGCTATATACCTGAGGTTTCCGGGTTAGCAGCTAAGGTTCCTTATTAAGACATGCAGCCTTGTGCCAGTTCCTGACTGGCTCCCAGGTGAGGTAGGAATTCGGAAATGTTAAACGCGGAAGTCTTGCTGACCATACAGTCCAGGAACGACTTTGTCTGAAACCCGCGCAAAATCCACGTGGTCTGGGAAGGCCTTTGTCTAGGGCCCACTGCCACACCTCGGCCTACAGCACCTTAGGAGGAACAGAGTTTGCCACTTCAAAATTTGTCTTTTTTAGATATTGATTATTTAAACTGTTTTGTTTTTGTTTTTTTGTAAGAAACCAAACACACAGGAAGAACCTTTGGCTTTCGCCCTACCTAAAAGGCTTTACATGGAGGACCTGCTCCAGAAAGGGAGCCGTCATCATAGATAACTATATTTTAATATGAGCTAGGTGTGACAGGCAGGGAGGAACCTAGCAAGGCCCATCTGACCAAAGTCCTCTGCGTCCCATTGTTAGAGATATCCCAGCAAACATTTGCTTACCAAACATTGGCTTCCCCATCTCCATGTGAATTGCCTTCCTCGCCTCTGAAGTACAAACTACTACCTCCTTTTCTCCTTAGCAAAATGGCATATAAAAGCTTCAACTGCCAACCTGGCCCCAGATTCTTACAAAACCCCTGTATGTACATACATAATTACATTTTGTTATTTTCTCCTGTTAATGTGTCTCATGTCAATTTAATTCTTAGACCATCCAGAAGAACTAAGAGGGAAAAGGGGGGAAATCCCTGCCACATACATACACATAGTACTCATCCATGTGACAAATTAGTGGAAAATTATAACTACATCTTAACAAGAAGCTGTTTGAAAAGCACAATAGTAAAATATTTGTTGTTTGGGTATAAGTGTGGCTTGACGGTGATTAGGTCACTGGAAATTTATCTTTACTAATAATCATAGAGAAGAGTGAGATGAGAAAATAGATGAACTACAATGTATATCTGAGAATGTGAACCAGCTTATGCTTATGTGGCTGAAGGAAAAACAACAACAACAACAAGGTATTTTTCAAGCTATTAAGACCTAACAAATCCTAATTTTTGTTTAATCCTTCTTCTCGCCTCACACAAGTTCTAGGCATTAGGTTGTGTATATCTTTTTGAATCATTATTCTGTCTACCTCACTCCATTATTCTGTCTACCACACTATTTATTATCGACTACTATTCTAATTGAAAATGATTCATTTTTATTAGCATCTCTGGTAGACTAACATTCAATCAATTGGATACCTATTATATACTCAAAATTATTAGAGGTTACATGAAATAAAGAAGCATAGGAAAATCCCACTGCCTTTAAGAAACAGAATTTAGTTGACAAAAAATAAACATTAAGAAAACCTCATTAAAATGGAATCAGGAAGCCCTGTAGGGGGAGCGCTCACATTCTACCACTCCTATCTTGGCAAACCATAACAGGAAACAAAAAAGGTCTTTTATATTCCCCAGCAAGAGGAAGGAAGATTTTGCTCCTTGCCCAGCAATAACCCAACCCATGAAAGCTGCCACAACTCAGCCAAGGGAAGTCACCACCATCTTGAACTCTTGTTCTTGCTCCCCTCCAATGGACGTTTGTTCAGAATCACCCTTCTCCGCTCCCTTCTTTCCTCTATAAAAGGAAGCCTCACTCCTTTGTTCCCCAAGTTTGCCTGTGGCTGCCAGAGCTTGCTTGCCCCCAATTGCACATCTTTGCTATTCGCAAATGAATTCTTCTTTCCTATCTTGTTAACTATTTTATTTGAGGTTGACATAATATGACATGTGTTTTAGTGAAAAAATATGCAATAGCTTTTAAAAACTGATGTAGGATATAATCCCAAACGAAAGTTACTAATTAAAAGTTTCACATGCTAATTAAATTTGAGCCTGTCCTTGAAAAATGGATAACATGTGCATGAGTAAAAATAAAAGAGCATATACAGGGGTGGGGGAAACAACTAAGGAATATAATAAGATAGGTTTAAAAAATGTTGGCATCGTAACAGAGCATGAGGGGAAAAAAGCAGTGGGAAATGAAGCTTGTGGCTATAATGAATAAAACTGTATTTTTATTTTTAGTATGTGTGAATGCATGTGTATGTGTGGGCTGGATATACTTTACAAAAGTGTATCTGAAATACATTGAAAATATAACAGAAAAAATCATTTGATATCCCTTCTGATGATTCTGTCATAAATCTTGTGAAATACATATTTTGTTTAACTACTTCATACATCCCATTTATATATTGTTAGGTGGGATAACTAATGTTTCAATATTTGATTAGTCTTGGGGGAAAGGTAAGCACATTTCTAGTAGTCTTGCTTATTCACCAAACAGACTGAAAGGCATGTCCTGCTGTACTAATACTATTATACTTGAGGATGTGGCACAACCATCATTTAAAGGGTCTCTTTACAAATAACATTGAGTTATATAGGAACACTGTAGAAAAACACTGGGGAAAAAAGTGGTGAAGTATATTAAAAACAAAATAAGAAATAATAAAAGTGTATATATTTGTAATGCATATGTCTGACAAAGGACTCATATCCCAAATATACATAAAGACTTCTCCAAATTAATAAGCAAAGGACACAAAAAGGAAAAATGAGAAAAATAGTTGAAACAGTATCAAGAAGCATGCTTAAATAACCAATAAACATATGAAATGGTATTAATTTAACTAATCATTAGGAAAAGGCAAATTAAAGGCATAATGAGTTACGTGTTAAAATTTATTTCAGTGAGACTAAAATTAAAAACTGACAAGAGCAGGCATTGCAATAGTATTTATTGGATTTATTTAAACTTCTGGTGAGAAGACAAAACACTATATACATTACGGATTTTGAAAACTGTTGGTAATATCTATAAAGCTGAATCACCATTTACTAAGACCCAGTAATTCATTTCCTACTAACATTTTTGACAAAAATTTATACACGGTAGCTAAAAACTGGAAAGTCCCTAATGTTGTTAACAGTTAAATGGATAGTCCTCGTACAAAAAACATACATCACAAACTATTTTTGCTACATGAAATAGCATGAGTGACTCACAATAGTGAAAGTCACAAACATGCTGTTGAGCAAAATAAACTGATACATGCAATATATTTCCTTTTATACAACGTTCGAAGAAGCAAAAGTAATCTATGGTATCTGAAGTCCAGATATAGTTATCTTTTGGTGGGTTGTGGTAAACAGGGGCAGGTGCTTTTTTTGTTTGTTTTCTAAGGTGTTGTTTGAAATAACCTATTTTTTTATCTGGGTGGAGGTTACAAAGTGTATGTTCACTCTAAAAATTCATTGAACTATAACCTTATGCTTTGTAAATATTATATATATATATATATATATATATATATATATATGTGACTATACATTTTTTAATAAAATAAGCAAAGATAAGGGAGTGCCTTTTAGATTTCCGTTGTGATCAGTTAAATTCAATCATGATTGAAATTGCATGCCATTTTTCTGGCCATTTAACTGGGAACAATTAAAATACTAATAGTTGGAGATGATGTGGATTAGTAAAATATTTTAATCTTTCTGCAGATTATAGAAGCTGGCAAACTGCTTTGGGAAAATGGTACTATTTTATAAATTAAAATGCAATATGCAGATGATGTATTATAGAATTGTACACTTGAAACCTATATAATTTTATTAGCCAATGTCACCCCAATAAATTTAATTAAAAATAAAAAAACACATTAAACCAAGAAAATTTACCCTAATTGTATTACCAAAAAATGTCTTATAATGTATATCAAAGTATAAGGATTTTAATAGGAGCATTATTCACAAAAATAAAACTTAGATACAACCAAATGCTCATCAAGAGGAGAATAGGTAACAATACATTTTGAAACAGTCACAAAATAAGAGCTTTCAACATAAATGGATATGAACAAGCTGAAAATATGTTCAACAAAATGGATGAATCTTACAATGTGATATAAAATTTAGAAAGTAAGTTCCAGGAGATTTTATTCCATCATAACATTTTTTAAATAAAACATAATTAAAATAAAAAATAAATGCAAAAGAATAATAAACACAAAAATTGTAGATTCTTTTTTTTCTTTCAGTTTAAGAGAGGCAGGTATTTGGATGGGCAAAACCTAAAATAGATGAGGTAGATTTTAGTTAGTGTTTTAGATTTTGTGTCCAGTAATGGGTTTATAGATGTTTTTGAATTATTAAAAACAGATATATGGTAGATGTGTAGATCAATAAGTAGACTGATGTCAGATAGATTGATAGACACCATCAAAGTCTCTCATAAACAAAGCATGGATCTAAGTTTATCTTCCTTTGACCATAAAAAAGGGGTAAAATTAACAAATAAGGAAAATAAAAGAAATATAGTCCTCAGATCAGTGAAATCCCACTTCTAATTAATAGTTGTAATTTGGAAGTACAATTACAGAAATTTTATTAAAGGAAAAATTTATTTCTCAAGTTCATCCTTATTTATTGCCTTCACCAACAGCGAGATTGAGTTCTTTAAAGAGCAATGCACTTAATCGTTATGCCACTATCCTATCATTCATGTTGAGGCATAAATTTAATAACAGTAGCTTTATTTTGAATGTCAATCTCATTTGTTCCTTCAGAAGCCCCAAATATTAAACAGTATTAGCTTTCTAATACACTTTTGCCTGGCATCCAACAGAGCAGTTTACCATTTACTCTTTCAACTCAGTTATGCCTTTTGCATCTTTATAATACACTTGGTGTTCAATTATCCTTCCCCAGCCTTATTTCCACCTTGATTTCATGAGTGACAAATTGCAAAAAAGTATCAATTTTGAATAGAGATGACCAGTGTATATAGAGGTTAAGGAAGGAAAATTAGAAGGTGTTACATAATAGTTTTATGTTTTTGGCTAGGTTTTAGTATTTTTAAATATTAAAAAGCAAATGCCTACAAAATAACTAATAGTATATTTATATGAATAATCTTATAAGACTCATGTAATTTGAGAATTTTCAAGTAGAAATTCTAGAAAAATTATAAAATGCCTCTTTCTTTTTGGCACTGCATATTTTTTCAAGTTTTATATTACCTAATAGCCTATCATAGTTAAAATGGTAGATTTGGGGAGAATTTTGTACTATTATTTGTGAATTGCAAAAATTTCACACCTGTAGCTGTTGAAAATGTTTGTTTTTATTTTTCTAAGAATCTTATAACATTATTTTTGAAAAGTAACACATTTTATTTTGGTCTTTTCAAACGGAAGTAAAATGTATTGGTTAGTGTAACTTGAGCTTTTCCTTATGGTGTGTTTTTCTACTTTACTTCTCTTTCATATATTGTTTGGTTAATTTAATTATCTGAGTATAGATTTATGAAAATATGTTATAAACCAGCTAAGTTTGCAAGGATTCAATCATGAAAATTTAGAATTTCGGCCTTTGTTTTGCTGAAATATAACCTAAGAACTTTGAACATAATGAATACATATTCTGCTCTATAATGAGGACATTCATTTAAAGTATATGTTAATAACAGTAGCTAAGCTCTATTGAATGCCAGATAATGCTATAAGTGCTTTAGTGTATCATCTTATGTAGCCCTCACAACAAAACTATGATTCTTAGCTTCCTCATTTGTATGAGGAGATTAAATACCCATCATTGTTTCTTTTCATTAAAATATATCATAACTTGTTGGCAAGAAGCAACTGCTAGCTACTTTATTCCTTACAAAGATTCATTATTTATGTCCTAATAAATTCATGTATTAAAAGTAATTAAGAAGAAAAGTTCTAGCTGAATCCTAACTTCTAGTTATTCAGTGCTGTTGAAAGTTAATTTGGGGTGTGATATTAAAGTGATTAAACAGAAACTATTCAGTAGAACGACCACATCAAAGAATCAGGAACTGTAAGAATTGGAGAAATTGTCACCACCTGTGCCAATAACAGTGTGGTGTTATGAAAGGAATACAAGTTGATAAGCAATGACCAGTTTAGAAGTTGTCATAAATTCCAAAGATGTCTGAGTTACTGCATTATATTGCAAACAATGAAACCCTACACAACAGCAATCATTTATTGTTAAGCTAAGTGAACAGATCTAATGAAATAAAAATAAGTTTGTTTTGATTGCCCTGTTTCTCACTGGAGAGCTACACGTGTTAGATGATTTTTTTTTTTAAGAATTTGTTTTGGTTTTAATAGGTAGTTTCTCAGGTTTCATTGACTCTATGATTCCATAGAATTTATTATTTACCCTAATTATTTTTAATGTAATTTTCCTATATATCTATTTCTATGTGCTTAAGACAAAACAATTGTGTGGCTTTATTTCAGTTATTACAGGCTCTGAACATTCTGAAGAGTTCATTATATGAATTCTACACAGATGAGGTATAAAACTTGCTAGAGGAGAGTAAATGATATCCCTTTCCTCTGGATGGTTGTATGTTCTCTTATTAAATTCTTTCTTTTTCTGTGGTCAATTATAAGAAAAAGATACTTTGAAAATAGCATTTCCTTTGCTTTAACCCCTTTTTGCATTATTTAATACAATGCCATATTGTCAATACAGGATTGCCAGATGGATGAGGGGTAGGGGTGGGCAAAGGTAAAAAGAATGGATACCTGAGGACAGTAAGACAGTGTGGAATTAGTCCTCCTTTCCCATCTCACTATCACACCTTAACTGGCCAAATTATCCTAGATTGGGGAAAATGAATTCAGACTGAGGGGTATTAAATTGAAGAACAAACATCCTAACTTTGATGTATCAATATAATCAACTGAGCTGGGAACTTATTGGGTGAGAAGAATTAGTAGTGGATAAAGTAAACCAATCACAAGATTAATAGGCTGCCTACAAGGTTTTAGAGGCACAGGTATATGTGTCTGTAATTTATGGAGACATCAAAAGTAATGTTATTTTTATAAATAAAAGCATCTTCTGCTGCAACCCAGTTTTTTTGTTAAAACAAGGTTTTACTTATTTTCAAATTATTTTTATTGAGGTGAAATTTACACAGCTTAAAATTAAGCAGTTTAAGTTATGCAATTCATTCATAACCTGGTACATTCATAATGTTGTGCAACTACCCCTACTACTTAGTTCCAAAACATTTTCTTCACCCCAAAAGAAAACCCAGTACCCATTAATAGTCACTCCACATTCCCTTCTTCTACCAGCCTTTGGCAACCACCAATCTGCTTCCTGTCTCTTATTAACCTATTTTGAAAATGCAGTATAAACTCACTCATTTTTTAACAACAGATCTTTATGCTTTTGTGTTTTATAGATGTTTGACACTGGCACATCTTAGAGGGTAGTAATACTATTTCTACATATCACATCATAGTGTTATGAATTTCATTGTATCAGATGTAGTGTGAACTGACCTCATATTTACACAGCTACTTTATTTTTAATTGTCTGCTTGCTCCAGTGAGTATTCCTTAAGGATCTAATTCATAGTAAAAGTAAACCTCGGGCCGGCTGAGTGGTGCATTGGTTAAGAGCTGGCTTGGGACGCCAGAGGTCCCCGGTTCAGATTCCACTTATGAGGGCCAGTGACACTGCCCTCCACAGCTAAGATGCTGAACAACAGCTCAACCTGGAGCTGGGCTGCCATGAGTCGCCAGCGACGGCATAGGCTGCAGCCCCTGCTGCAGTGGGTTGCCATGGGCTACCGTGTGTGGCCAGCAGCCAGCATGAGCGGCCAGCAGCCACTGTGAGTGGCCGTCCAGAAGCCGGCGACTGATCTGCCTCACCCGGGAAGAGCACAATGATGGTGCCAACTTGGGCCAGTGAAGCAACGTCCTCCACAAATAGACTGAAGAAAAAAAGGACAGCAACTTTTCTGTTCCCCTTCCCCCAATTCCCCAATAAAAATCTTAAAAAAAAAAAAAAAAGGAAACCTCATCTGTGATGGACCTAAGTGAGTGTCAAGAAAATGATCCTTACAGCAGTATGGGAATGCTGCCTTGGGCTTTGGTGATATTGTGTTTCACCCTTTTGAAATAATTCTTTTAATATTTCTTCAGGTGTGTGTGTGTGTGTGTGTGTGTGTGTCCAAATGAAATACTTGCACAGTTATTCATGTTGACCCTTTTATCCATATTTGTTGCTTACTTTGTAGAACATACTCTAGAAAAAAAATCAGTGGTGACTAATTGGACAAAAATCTGGTATTCATTTCTCACTAAAATAATAAACAAACAAACAATTAAACAAATAAGCATCAATTCCTTAGCTTTTATCACCTAAGCAGTTATTTATTTACTGGTCTGCCTCTCCTGCCTACATTGAGACTCCTAAGGGCAGGGAAAGTGACCTTCATATATACAATTCTTCTGCTGAGTACAGTGACAGGTACATGGTATACACACAATAATCATCCAATAAATAATAAATGTAAATATAATATTTTCAAACATATATTGTTCTACAACTTCATGTTGTAACACTTTCTATTCAGGATAAAGGAGCACAGACCTTCTAGAGAAGTATATATATGATTTGTTTTATATATATATATATATATAGTTGTTGGAAAAGTCATGACGTATGTTTGCAACAGATGGTACTAGTTCATTTTTGGAATTAGTAGAGTCATTCACATCTGTTATTTCTATGTCATTTGACAACTGACAGTTCTAGCTTGATTCTAAAAGAAAATTGAGCAATTTGGTTGAGATTGGGTGATTTTACAACAAGTTGAAGATGGAAGACCAAACTGTGCATTTTTGCCATATTCTACTGTTTTACTTCCATAAAGGAAAGAACACATGTCAAGCTTGTGAAAAGTTGCATAAAGTTTATGATGACAATGCTCTACAAGAACGTAAGTGACAACGATGGTTCATGAAATTCCGTGCTGGTCATTTTGACCTCAACGACGTTCCTTGGTCAGAGAGGTCCACCAAGGTTGATGACGACAAAATCAAGGCATTGATCGAGTCAAATCCATGTTACACGACATGAGAGATTGCAGAAACATTGATCATCCATCATTCAAGAGTTCACAACCACCTGAAGAAGCTGGAATACGTAAGTAAGCTCAATATTTGGGTTCCTCATGAACTTAAAGAAGTTCATTTGACGGCGTGTATAAACATCTGCAATATGCTCATTAAACGGTGGAAAACGATCCTTTTTTGAAGCGACTGCTAACTGGTGATGAGAAGTGGATTGTTTACAACAATGTGGTGCACAAACAGTCTTGGTCCCTATGTGATTATTCGCCTCAAACGACATCAGAAGCAGACATTCATCAGAGGAAGGTTATGCTCTCAGTGTGGTGGGATTTTAAAGGTGTCGTGTTTTTCGATCTCCTACCAAGGAACCAAACAATCAATTTGAATGTGTACTGTTGGCAGTTGGACAGTTTGAACGAATCCATCATCCAGAAACGTACAGAGCTCGGTAATCATAAAGAAGTTGTGTTCCATCGCGACAACACAAGAAGACCACACACAAGTTTGATCGCTTGTCAAAAATTATTGGAGCTTGGATGGGATGTGTTGCCACTCCCACCATACTCGCTTGACCTTGCGCCGTCAGACTTCCACTTGTTTCGCGCTCTTCAAAACTCCTTGCGTAGTATAATGTTCAATTCAGATGAGGCTGTAAATAAGCACCTTGCTCAGTTTTTCACAAAAACAGACAGGTCCTTCTATGAACGAGGAATTATGAAGCTCACTGAAAGATTGCAACAGGTTATGGAACAAAATGGGCAATATATCATTGATTGATCTTTGTTTTTTATATAAATAAATGAACTTTGAAAAACATAGACAAAATACCTCATGACTTTTCCCCAACTAGTTTTACATTCTAGGTCAAGAACCAGTTATAGCAATAATATCAGCAAAAATGATAGAGTAGGGGCCTCTAATGGCTTGTCCTACCTCAGAAACACTGGAAAACCTGACAAAAATTATCAGAATCAACTGTGTAAGAACTCTGGAAAAATAGTTCAGCAAATGTTTAAAATTCATATGAAATTTATGAGACCCTGTGTAGCCAAAACAATCTTGAAAGTGAAGGACCAAGTTGGAGGACTCATTTTCTGATCTCAAAATTTACTACGAAGCTACAGTAATAAAAAAAGAGTGTAATGTTGGCATAAGATAGACATATAACAATGGAATAGAATTGACTGCTGAGAAATAAACATTCATTTTTAAGGTCAATTGATTTTTGACAAGGGAGCCAAGAAATTTCAATGGGAGAACAGTCTTTTCAACAAATGGTTCTGGGGACCAACACATGTGTGAGCCTGCACACACACACACACACACACACACACACACACACACACACAGAGAAGTTGACTCCTAACATATCCCATACAAAAATTATCTCAAAATATATCAATCACCTAAATGTAAGAGCAAAAACTACAAAACTCTTAGAAGAAAACATAGGAGTAAAAGTTCATGGTCCTGAATTTGGTAATGATTTCTTAAATAAGATAAGAAAAACACATGCAACAAATAAAACTAGTAAAGGTTAGACTTTATCCAAAATAAAAACTGTGCACCAAAGAACACTATCAAGAGAATGAAAAGACAACCCATGGAATGGAAGAAGACATTTGCAAATCATACATCTGATAATTAGCTAATATCCACAATATATAAAGAACACTTACAACTCCACAAGGAAAAGACAAACAGCTCTATTTTAAAAAATGGGCAAAGGATTTGAAAAGACATATCTCAAAGTAGATATGCAAATATCTAACAAGCACATGAAAAGATGATCAAAATCATTAGTCATTAGGGAAATGGAAATCAAAACCACGATGAGATACCACTTCATATCCACTAGGATAGCATAATCAAAAAATAGACAAAAACAAGTTCTGATGAGAATGGGGATTAATTGAAACCCCAATAAAATTAAAATGGTATAGTCACTTTGGAAAACAGTTTGGGAGTCCCTCAATTAGCTAAACACTGAATTACCATTTGCCCCAGCAATTCCTTTCTAAGTATATACCCCAAAGGATAGAAAAAAGGCATCTAAACAAATATTTGCACATGAATGTTCATAGCAACACTCTTTACAATAGCCAAAAGGTAGAATAAATGGATAAACAAAGGATGTTATAACTAAATAATGGAATATTACTGAGTCATAAAAAGGAATGAAGTGTTGATATGTGTTATAATATGTATGAACCCTGAAAATATTTACCAAGTGGAAGAAGGCAGACATAAAAGTGTAAGTCTATTTATGCATATTATATAAGTCTATTTATATGAACTCTCCAGAAAAGGCAAAACCAGAGAGATGGAAGGAAGATTAGTAGTTGCCAGGGGCTAGGGGCAGAATGAGTGTTTAATGGGCACCAGGTTTTGTTTTGGGTTGAAGAAAAAGTTCTGGAACTAGATAGTGATAATAGTTGCTTGAGATTGTGAATGAATTTAAAGCTACCTAACGGCTCACCTTAAAATGGTTATATTGTAAATGTTTTGTTACTTATATATATTTTTTAAATACATTTTTCAATTATAGCTGATATACAATAGTATATTAGTTTTAGGTGTACAACATAGTGATTAGACATTTATATATCTCATGAAGTGATTACTATGATAAATCTAGTACTCTATTTTAACACAATCAAAATAATGCAAAAATAAAAAGATAATGTATTTTTCTCACTTATATCTCAAAACTATATAAGGAAATATATTCTATTTAATCTCTACTATTAACTCTAGTAAGCTATAAGGTGATCTCTATTTAAAGGTAAAATAAAGACTTTCTAAGGCTAAAGATGACCTATTTCAAGAACTATTTGAGAAAATAAATACATTAAACAACTTTGAATAGTAACTCAGACTTTTACAAGATGATGTTCAATGTAGCTATACGGAACTCCTAAGAGAGAGAGAGAGAAAATATGATAGTTGCCTACTTAAAATTCTCTTTCCAAAACCACTCATATAAAAAGAACAAAACAAATCTTTTTTAATAAATCAAATCAAATCTGTGATATATGAAATAAAGAGGATAATTATTTACTCAAGAACAATGGTCCTATAATCTCAGTTCAGTAATTAAAATGTTATTTATATGTTCTAAAATATTGAGAATACCCAGTTGATATCCCTGGGAACAAATTGAGAATTATTCAAACAAAAGTTTTATCGTTTGATTAACTGTATATTCTAGCGCTTCCCTCTTGGTGTGGTGCATTCTGGCTTATGCTACCTCACCATAAACTGTCCTCTTCCCTACCCTCCCCTGTAAGATAAATAATATGTTTACCTTACATACAGAGGGTGCCAAAAGGATGTATACACATTTTAAGAAAGGAAAAAACTATTAAAATTGTAATAATGTATACCAAACACAAAAGATGAATACAAGTCACATTTGACTTCTGCAATTACAAGAGGTGCTCAAAGTGGTTACCATCAGCGTCCAGACACTTCTGATTATGGTGAACTACTGCTTGAGCAACATTGACCAAAGTGTCTACTTGTGTACATTTTTTGGCACCCCCAGTATATTTCAAATGTTTAACATTTTAAAAATTATCTTCTAGGCTTCCTAGTATAAATAAAGTAGAATAAGAGATAGAATATTTGAACTAGAAGAATCCTTATTGATTTATAGAATTTACTTATCATTTTAGAAAACTGATTTCCAGAGATTTTAAGTATATTATTTTTTACATAATGTAAAACAGCCAATTAGTAGCAGAGCTGGATCATGGGGCACCAGATATCCGATTCAGTGTTTATTTTTTCCGCTTGTATTTATCCCATTACGTCTACCACTGGCCACTAACAATTCTCCGTTTCTTTAAGGTAAAAAAATCACTTCAATATAAAATACCTTAGGTAGTTCTTATGAGTGGTTTATCCAGGGCCATCATAAGGCTGCTCTGAAGAGGTGATACTTGAGTTTAGTTCTGAATCATGAGAAAGAGACACCTATGCAAATATTTGGGGGTGGAAGGGAGTCTCAAGATGAAGAAAGAGTAAGTAACCACAGAGGGAATGAACTTGAAACATCTCAGACTGAAGGTTATTGTAGGACTGAATGGTGCAATGGCAGGAAACAAGAGATGAGCTGGACAGGCTGGCACAGTGCGCAGGCCTTGGGCCATGGTAAGGAGTTTCCTTTTATTTTAATTGCAATAAAAAGATATGGAGGATTTTAAGCACATTATAATTCTGATTAAAATTGTAAAATTTTAACATGTAAATGTTTGTGACACAGAGCATGAAAGGAGGGCTGGTAGCACCTTTGAACAGGATTGTAGCAGTGGAGATGCATAGGGATAAAGTGGTCCAAATCAGGGTACATTTTGGAGGAGGTGTGAAAGGCCTTATTAAAAGACTGGCTGTAGATAACAAAAAAGATGAATAAATGATGACTCCTTGATTTGTAGACCAAAAATATAGGTGGTTGTTTTTGACACAGATTTGGAAAAGGAAGTCAATTGTTATGTTTTGGCCTTGTGCAATTGGAGCTATCAATTATATACCACAGTGGAGATGCTGAGTAGTCAGCTGGACACACATCCCTTGAGCTCAGGACTGAGAACTGAGAGGAGATAAATATAAATGTTTGGACACTATAAGTGGGTTTCCTTAAATCTTGTAAATTAAATTAGATCACTTATGTGAAAAGAGAATAGGAACTATTACAAGGACTACTTCCTAACTACAAAAATATCTTGCTGCTGAGAGGATGGGAGATTTAAAAAATTCTATGTATGATTTTGCTACATTTTGGGTGTTATGGAGAAGAACTATCAGAGTACAGATAAGACACTGATGAAATAAAAACTGCCCTACCTGGCAACTGTATTGTTACCAATAGGTACCAGGCAATTTTCCTTACTAACTTTTTGAAAGAACAAGTTAAATGAAGAAAATATTCCACTAAAAGTAGAAATTGATAAAATTAAGTTTGTTTTTTTTACTATCTCTTTACTCTGTTGCTAATGTAATTTCATTTGTGCATGTTAATCTTGACAAACTGGAAACAAGAATGGTTTAAATCGCCTCTTTTAAAATATTAAAATATGTAGATGGTAGGTTTCTGCAAGGGGTAAGAGATATAACATTTGAGATATAGATATGCAAATCTATGTGTAGAAAAATAGATATACATATGTGTATGTTTGTAACTGTTGTATCAAATATATATATATATATATATATATATATATATATGTGTATATATATATATATATATATATTTAATCACCCAAACTTGATTGAGCTAATCATTTCTTTGATAAGCATCCTCATGTTGAGTTCAGAATATTTAGGTGGCCTTCTAATTCCCAGGTGTCCCACAAAGACAAACAGTTAATGAAGTTCCTTGTTATTTAAAGTCAAATTTCCAAGGAACAAATGCTTCTGTTGAAGAGAAGTTTGCTTATTTATTTCTTTAGGTATTTATTTATTTAATCTAGTTATGTATTTTTTAAGTTACAAATGCTTGTTTTTCTTTCCTCCTTATTACCCAGTATTAAAATTTCATACTCCCTGTATCTTTACATTTTCTGTGCTTTATTTCCTTTGATTCTTTATTTTGTCTATCATCCCACAACAAGATTATTTCAATACCCTCCTAATTTGTTTCTTTGCCTTTAGTCTCCATTAAATTCAATGTATAGGCCACAGTGTTCCCAAAGAGATAATTTAAAAATATATGTCTTATTTGAGATACTTTTCTACTTCAAAATTTGATTTAGACTCTTATTGTCAGGTGCATAAATTCAAATTCAACTGGGATACTTTACCTAGTGTATTAAACACACTATTAAAAAGGCAGGATTGATCCAAGGGAAATTTACAAGGGAGACTCAATGTCTATAGAGTCTCTGTAGACTTCAACTCTATAGAAAAAAATTGAGTTACCTAATAGTCACTACATTAATTTCAGAAAGCCAGGATAAATAGTTTCAATTAGAAAGACTCTATGGAAAGATAAACAGAAAAGAGAGAGAGAGAGAGAGAGAGAGAGAGAGAGAGAGAGAGAGAGAGAGAGAGAAGCAGAATCAATAGAACCCTTTCATTCTTGCCACCCTACTTGTGAGAATCACCAAAGATGGAAAATTTTAACTAAGAAAGTGAGAACAATTAGTAAAGATTGCACTGCAGGTACTCCTCTTCCCATTGTACTGGCTGCCACAATCCTTCCTTACATGGTCCCTCCTTAAGGTGAAAGTGAAAAATCACCGAGGAATTAGGTAAATCATAATAAGAATCAAAGCCAAATATCCACCTAGCACTACTTGGGTAAGATCTGTAGAGGACTCTGGAAAAGGGTGATGCCTCAAATAAGCAATGACAAACAATAAATAATGTTTGTTTTGTGTGGAAAGGTTAATTTTAATGTTTCACCTCATAATATTTCTAGGCTCCCCAAACCTTTTGCTTCTCCTGCTGAACTTAGTTAATTCAATATAGAGAATAGATTGTGTAGTTGCATATTTATGTTGAACCAATTGTTCAATTTATCAACATTGCTGCCTGGAGGAAAACTCAATAATCCAAGGGCTGATACTAAGCAGAAGCTTATTCTCCTAAATATCTTTGTCACTTGTGATGAGACTGAATTAGCTGCACCCACCAGCTGCTTACCTTGAATTCCTTGCTTTGCAATTTTACAAAAGTATTGAACCTCCTCAGAGCACGATAAAAACAGAATAGGAAGGCAGAACATCTGATTTCTAACGTTTTTAATAGAGTTTCCTCCAATAGGAAAGATCCTTTCTATCATTTCCTCCTATTGTTTAATTATCTGCAAGTTCCCATCTCATCCTTCAAGATCAATACAAGATCATCTCTGCTGTGAAGTCTTAATTACTACTTAAAAGAAGTAATTATCTCCTTTGTGGCTCTGTAATGTTCTATATGCACCATGCTTCTATTATCACATTAGTGGTATGGTTTTATATCTGTTTACTTGTCTCCAGTGGGTTTCCATCTCACTCTGGATGAAATCCAAAGTCCTTATTATAGAAGTTAAAGCTCTGCATGATCTGGCTCCCTGTTATCCCTCTGACCTCATTTATTTCCATTTTCTTCATGTGTAGGCTTTTGCAGTCACACTGACCTTTTTTTCTGCTACTCCAGGACCTTTGCATTACTGGTCTCTTTGACCAAAAACCTTTCCCTTTAGATATATGATTGATTCATTCCTTTATTTACCTCTTTATTTAAAAAATACTAAGTCTATTGGGGTGACATTGATTAGTAAAATATGTTTCAATTCTATAATACATCATCCATATATTATATTGTGTGTTCACCACCCAGAGTCAGTTCTTCTTCCATCACTGTATATTTGACTTCCTTTACCCTCTTCTACCATCCCCCTCTCCCCTTATGCTCTGGAAACCACTAAACTGTTGTCTGTGTTTTTGAGTTTTGTTTGTTTGTCTTGTTCCTTTGTTGCTTGCAGTTTTATATTCCACTTATGAGTGAAGCCATACGGTTCTTGACTTTTTCTCTCTGACTTATTTTACTTAGCATGAAAAGCTCAAGATCCATCCATGTTGTTGCAAATGACATTATTTCATCTTTTCGTATGGCCAAGCAGTATTCCATATTGTATACCACATCTTCTTTATTCAATCATCTATTGAAGGACACTTTGGTTGCTTTCATGTCTTGGCTACCTTTTCTGATTTCACCTAAAATAACTTATTCCCAACCACATCATTTTCTCTATGCTTACCATTTTTTATTTTTCTTCATAGTATTTCTCTCCATTGATTTAAAAATGTATTTATTGCTTGATGCTATTGTCTATCCACCAATTAATACAATGATGCATTTTTCATCATTGTTTTCAATGATGGGGTTTGTTTGTTTGTTTGTTTGTTTGTTTGTTTGTTGTACTTGTTTACTGCTAGCATTCAATACCCAAGATATTTCCTGGAGCACAATAGTTACTCAATATATAGTTGCTGAACAGACACATAAGTCACAGTTTCATCTTGTAAACTATAGATTCCATAAGGGCAAGGATTATATTACATTTCCTTAATAATGATTATATTATATTTCCTTATGACCATCATCCATAGTCATAAAGATATAATGAATATTTCATAAGAGCTTATTAAAAGAATAAGATATTTTTTCTTAGATTGTAAGACAAATTTTACTCCTAAGTGTGATGTACATACACCACAGATTTAAAAGACTCACACTAATCAAAATAGAGAATGAGCTAGTCAGCATAGTGTTTGTGTTTTCATTTTTTGATGCTTCTCCTCTCTTCCTGATCTCAGCTTCTCAAGCTGCAATGGACAGTATACACCCAAATATCTATTTTTGTCTTAAATCCTTATGAGGTTACAAAATATCCTGCTGGTGTCTCTACCTCTTCATAGTCACCCTTTGTAACTTTTATGTACCTTGTCCTACGCTACTTAAGAAAACAGCAAATTCACTGAAGTACGATGTGGCATTTGGAATGCTTGCCATATTTCAATGAGCACCTTTTCTTTCTGACATCTTCACTCAAAAGTCCCGTGATTCTTTCATACAAATATGATTTGCATATATATTTTCAAATTTTACTTATATTACTAGTTGTTTTAAGCAAGGACATTGGTCACTGCAAGCTATTAATTCATAACAAGAAATTGAATATGGGTATCATTTAAATATTTCAATTAAGCAAGGTGAATTCTAGTCACACAATCTGTTATAGTTTCTTTCCGGATGGAATAACTGTCATATTATGACTATAAAATCATTAAAAAACATGGTTGATAATGATATTATAAGAGTATGCAACTTAAAAAATTGGAAAGAAAACTCCTATGCATTTTTAACACAATGAATCACCTTTCTGCCTCACAAGTTTTCAAGTTGCAAATGTGGACCAATTAATCATTAGTGGTGTATTAAAAATCTTTACCTAAACAATTAAAAAACTAATAAGTACTAAATGTACTGGAATGTGCAAAAATAAGCACTTAACATCTGACTGTCATACTAGAGCTACAGTCACTGACCTACCTACTTATTCTTCCTCTGTGCTTCTCAAAAGCGCAAAAATTATACTATTAGAAATATAATAATGTAATGGAAATGACTGATATAACTGTTCTAGTTAGAAACTGTATCACATTTTTTATGACATTAGAAAAGAAATGAGTCTGAAATATGACCAAGGGAGTAAACTGCAAAATGTGGGACAATAATGCATATATTTGCACACACACAGATAGCAATCTGTCATGAACTGGCATCGGTCACGTTGTGAGAAATCAATAGAATACAAGCTTCAGCATTTTTACAGATGTTTCATTCATGCATTCATTCATTCAGCCACTATTTGTTGAACACAGTAAGCATACAGGCAATGAGGATTTAAAAGAGAACAGTTGCTTCTGTAGAAGCTAAGAGTCCAGTGGAGAAAACACTGGACTCTTACCTTTTTTTTTTTTTTTTTTACTTTTCCGTCAGGGCTGTATTTCAAATCATTGGACAATCTTACAAATTATTTATAATTTTAAACTGTGATACCTGTTGCAAGGAGAGAAAAATATTATAGGAGAAAAGGGAACATTATTGTTGTCTACCCAACAGCCATCACCCCTTCTTCCTTTTTAACATCACCACACTTTTATGTGATAAAAATCTTTTGCCACAGCTCTCTTCTTTCCTGCTGGGATGTCCTTGACTGAGTGTCAACATTGGGGATCCGGAATGTATCTTACCAAGGTGACCAAGCTAAGAACCTGGGAATGGCAGGGAAGCTTTATTTCTTGACATTGTTGAGCAATTGAATTCGCCCCCTATGTGGAATTCATAAAATTAATACACCTATTTAGGTAGTACTCTGTTATTTGAAGCTAAACACATTCTACAGAGTCAAAAAAAAATTCCAACTAATGTTTCAGGAAGGGTATCACAGTTAGATTGTTTTTCCACAAAGTTATTCTTCCATTTTGTAATATCAGCTATGAATTACTGACTAGGTACAGTGCACTAGAATTTCACATATAATTTCTAATTTTAATAAAATTTGAAGAGATAGAATCTTTTTTTAGATATGGAACTTGAGATATAGAAAACATAAGAGTTTTAGAGATTATACAGCTGCTGAATGATGGAACTATTGTAGAATTCTAATCCATGTCTCAATGACTCCAAAATCCAGGATTTTCACAATAAATCATGGTAAATATCATGCTGACATTTAATTGATTGAAATAATAATGTATTATTAGGAGAATACAGAACCACGAGAATTAATTTTGGCCATAAAATTAGTGGGTGAATAGACAGACTTATATCACATACACATAGAAATATTTATTATTGTCATGTTGGTTTCTTTTAAATTAGTTCACCTTTCAAATAAACTTTAGGATAAATCCAGATATAATTGCTCAGTGAACCTTATGAAATCAAGTGTAAATAGTAATTCCAATTACAGTCTGTAACTTAGGAATTTTTTTCTGTTCCTGAATGGGCTAGAATTAACCATAAATTAATGTCTTTTCTAACTAGTCATAAGATATTAATAGTATAAAATGTGTACATTTAAATCTCAAAAGTTCTCATCACAAGAAAATATTTTTAAAAATGCATAGTCATTTATGTGTATACCTATATGTATGTACATAAACACAAATGCATAGTCACTAAAAACTGTTATCAATTACTTCCTTGTGATTGTTCACATTTTATAAGATCTCAATGTCCAATTATTTCATTTCAAAGAGTTAGGTGCATATGGAAAGAAGTATTTAAGAACTAGGATTGAGAGTATTACTGTCCCCTGTATGTCTGAGTCAATTTTAATTTTCATGTCTATCATCATCCATAAAAAATAAGTTTTAATTTTTAAAGGTTTTAAAAACAATTTTTAATGAAATTCTGATTTAGCTACTTCACTAATACAACCTGTTAGAACCAATAAAAAAAAATTGGTAACTGTTTAGGAGTAAATGAGCTCAAGGGAATAGTGTTTTCCAGGGAAATAATAATGGGATACAGAGCCTTTCATTTCAGGGTCACTAGTTTGAAAGTAGCTCAGGTTGTAAATGATGGAAAGTCATTACTGTTCAATGGCCTATGTGAAATTAGTTGGTGGTTTCAGTCTAGCGCCTAGTGAATAGGTGTTCCTTCACATCTTAGTTGGCATTAATTGACATGCATATTGACAGTTTTATTATGAGGACCAAGGGTTATGGGCACTGAAAACCTGATTTTGGAGGACATCACAAATAATAGTGTAACTGGGGGAAGGTATGTTTCTAAGAATGTAGCCATAGAAAGAGTTTGAAAATTGTTTCTCTGATTATCAGAATTGTTAAATTGCAAAGGTATATTTATAATATTGATCTAGTGTATTTGCAACATTGTTCCACATTCTCAATATATTTTTTTTTAATTTCTAACTATTGGAAACATCTATCAGCAAAACCAATAATTGTTATTTAGAATCCATCCAGAAACTAGTTCTTAATTTTCTTAGACCAATTAAGTAATAATCTCCTGGTTAGATGCAGTAATCAATATTATTTTTTTAGATGATGATGATGATGATGATGATGATGATGATGATAGTCAAACAACTTTGGAGGTGAAATAGAATGTACCTTGTAGAGGTTCAACAAAATTCTTTGACTCAAGAATTTTGACTTTTTCATAGGTATGTTTGCAGCTATCTATGTCTGACCTTTCTTAATTACTTAGCAGATATATTGTCAATACTGGAAAGGCAATTAAATCAGAATCTCAGATAATCCCTCAAACAAACAAATATGTACTGGAAAAAGGCAATGCCTAATACATATTTCATTATGACAAAAATTAGATAGTAATGTCCACTAGAGATAATTCTCTAAATGGGGTCTCTCTCTCTCTCTCTCTCTCTATCTCTCTCTCTCTCTCTCTCTCTCTCTCTCTCTCACACACACACACACACACACACACACACACACACACAAACACACACATCAATTAGAAAACAAGCCATGTGGTAACCACTTAATGAGTACCTATTATATTATTTTTCAGAAACTTTAGGCTTCTTCAATATAATAGCTCATTTATATTGATAAAGATCATGAGGGTTGTCATTATTATTTCAATTTCTTAAGTGAGGAAAGAGTCTTAGAGAAATAAAGGGGTTTAACCATGTTCTAAATGGCTAAATAATAAGGTCAAGTTTCACATTCTGTGTTTTCTTAAATTCAAAACCCATGTTTATTCCACTCTACTAATATAGGAACCTTATTTCAAATAATAATGTAGGAGTCAATAAGCAAGCCATTTCTATTATTTCAGATTTCTTATGTATAAATAGAGAATTGAACTAGATGCATTGTCAAATTCCTGTTAACTCAACTGTTACAAGATTCTGACAATGTATTAATTGGATGATGCAGATAATAATTAGAATGATTAAAGAAGTTGTTCTATCTATGGTGCATCTTCACAGTAGGTTCCGCCCAGAGATCAAAGGGAAAGTAGAGTCCCTTGTTTAAATGCTAGGAAGCTTAATGACTACTTAGTAAAAACAAGTTTTATGTAAGAATATGTCAAAAATGGTAATGGACAAACATTCATTGCTAAGAGAGAAAAACAGTAAGCAAAACTCTCATAGATGAATCAGAAAATTAATTCCAAAATATTAACAAGACCAATTGTAAGAGTGAAAACAAACGTCACCATGTATGAAGTTCAAAATCATTCCTGGTTGGGATTTGTTGCTACTGCTTCCCATTTAGAAGGCTCTGGACCTGGAATTCCAAAATCTGATGTACTTTTTCCCTCTCTTTTCACACTGATGAAAGACTACACTGTTGGATTAACATTCAAGGAAGATATGAATGTGGTAGAAATTGGTTTGGGTCTCAAAGATTAAGAGGAGCCAACAACAGCATATAAAATAGTTTATTTGAGGATTCCAGGACTTGTAATTTCAGAATTACTGAAATTCTTGGTGAAAAATGTTTTTGTTGACTTTGCTTAGTAAATTGTGCTGAGTAAAAACCAATGCAAGGAAATAGAAGAAATAAATGAATTGTTAAAAATCAGCTACATAGAATGAGTGGAAAATTTTTCACATGACTGATCTGATGAGCCAAAATAAAGGCTGTTTACAACACAAGACCTATGATGCAAATTCTTATTAAGCATGTGGAAAACTAACAAACTATTAGTTCTGTCCACTTTGATTTATTCACTTATAAGTAAATATCAAAACAATATTGGTACAGCTAGTAGGGAAAACAGTATGGAAACTCCTCAAAAAATTATGACTAGAATTACAGTATGACTCAGCAACCCCTCTTCTGGGTATCAACCTCAAAAATCTGACATTTATCCGTAAAAGTTTAAACTAACAATTAAGTTCAAGAACTTGTTGCAATGATGTTGCTAACCTTTTTTGATATCAGAGGGATTAGTCATTATGTATTTTTACTAACTGGACAAACAGTTAACCAAGTTTACTATTTGGAAGTGCTAAAAAGGCTGCATGAAAAAGTTAGACGACCTGAACTTTTCGCCAATAATTCATGGCTCTTGCATCATGACAATGCACCAGCTCACATGGCACTGTCTGTGAGGGGGTTTTTAGTCAGTAAACAAACAACTGTATTGGAACACTCTCCCCACTCACCTGATCTGGCTCCCAATGATTTCTTTCTTTACCCAAAGATATAGAAAATATTGAAAAAAAGACATTTTGGGCCTGCTGAGTGGCACGTTGGTTAACAGTTGGCTTGGGATGCTAGCCCTGGTTCAGATCCCACATGAGGGCCAGTGACGCTGTGCCCTCTACAGCTAAGATGGTGAACAACAGTTTGAACTGGAGCTGGGCTGCCTTGAGTCACCGGCCTAGGCTGCAGTGGGGCTGGCTGACAGTTGGCATGAGCTTTTGTGAGCTGCTGTGAGCCAGCCGTCCAATGGCTGGTGAGCAACTTCCTTACCCGGGAAGAGTACAATGATAATACCAACATGGGCCAGTGAAGCGACATCCTCCATAACTAGACTGAAGAACAAAAGGACAGCAACTTGTCTGTTCCCCTTCCCCAATTCCCCAACGCTGTTCTCCTCCCCCAATTCCCCAATATAATCTTAAAAAAAAACAGAAAGAAAAAGAAAAGGCATTTTGATGACATTCAGGATATCAAGGGTAATACGACGATAATTCTGATGGCCGTTCCAGAAAAAGAGTTCCAAAATTACTTTGAAGGATGGACTAGGTGCTGGCATTGGTGCATAGCTTTGCAAGAGGAGTACTTTGAAGGTGATCATAGTGATATTCAGCATTGAGTTATGGAGCACTTTTTCTAGGATGAGTTCACAAACTTAATTAATTGTCAGACCTCATATGTTGTTTATGCCTATTGATTGGTTCAGGGATTTTGTTCTTGTTACTAAAGGTAATATTAATAATTCCTTATCTTTCATTCCCAGAGTATTGGTAACCCAACAGTTGTGTAGCTGTATAAATCAAAATACGTATATATTTTGGGCATAAAAATACTGCATTGTTGTATATAAGGAAGGAAGAGCCCACTCCTTTCCTACACCACAACAGCCATAGGGCTGCATTTAGACTCATGTTTTTATATAGTCCTAATCTACTATCTGTATTTGATTGACCAAGACAATCATAACTCTCTCTTATGAGTTTTTAGAATAAATGCTAAGTGCAAAATTTGGTAAGTTTTGACAAATATTTAAGGTGAGTAAATGACACATGGTCATGATATAGACTATTTTCATCTGTACAAAATGTTTCTTTATCCCTCCTTAGTCAGTCCCACACCAGAGCTCTGACCACCACAGATCTACTTTCTGCCATTTTAGTTTTGCCTTCTATAGAATTATACAAAATTTGTGTCAGGCTTCTTTCATTTTCCATAATATTTATATGATTCATTTATGGTGCTGCAGTTAACAATAAATTGTGCCTTTTAATTGCTCAGTATTGATGTATCATATGTGTCAATCTCTTCATTGATTAATGGGTATTTATTATGAATAAAGTTACCTTGAATATAAAGTTTACAATTTTTTTGTGACTTATGCTTTCAGTTCACTTGGGTAAATTCCTAGAAATGGGACTGCTGAATCAAAGGTTAAATATATGTTTGCCTTATAAGTAACTTCTCTTTAATTGTCTAAGGTGTAACATTTGCATTCTTAGCCTCAATATATGAGAGATCCAGTTATTTTTATGTGAAGTCATTGTCCAAATCATTTGCCTATTTTTATAGGACTGTTTTCTTATTATTGAGGTGCAACAGTTTTTTTAAATATGCAGGATACAAGTCCTTTATTATATGTATTTATTATATTATATTATATATTATGTACATTTATATATTATTTGTATATTAAACATTTATGTATATTTATATATTATATTATATATATTTACATTATATATAATATTATATATACACACATATCAGTATTTGAATATTTTCTCTTTGTCTGTGGTTTACCTTAGTCCAGTCACCACCAGGCCGCCTGTCGGCAGCTCACGGCAGCTCAGATCATAGTGCCACGTTCAATCTTGGTTGTGGGTGGGCATAGCCCACCATCCCATGCCATAGTTGAATCGGCAACCTTGTTGTTAGAAGCACGTGCTCTATTCCCTGAGCCACTCGGGGCAGCAGCTCAGCTCAAGGTGCCGAGCTCAGTCTTTAGTTGCGGGCGGGTGTAGCCCACCATCGAACAGGCAGTCTTGTTAGGAGCACGTGCTCTCACCAACTGAGCCATCCTGCCACCTGTTGGCAGCTCAGATGCAGCTCAGCTCCGGTGCAGCATCACTGGCCCATGTGGGAATCAAACCAGTGACCCTGTTGCTCAGAGCTTGCGCTCTTAACCAACTGAGCCACTGGGCCCACCCTGTTTTTGTTTTCTTGACAATATCGTTTGAAGAATAAAGTTGTTATTTTTACTTTTATGGCTCAAGTTTTTTGTTTGTTTGTTTTTGTTTTTTTTGTGTGTGTGATGTCTGAAAAAATTTACCTAACAAATGTCACTAATATTTTTTTCTTATTATATAGTCTATGAGTTTTAGTTTTACTTCTTAGATTTAGGACTATGCTGTATATCAAATTAATATTAACTTATGGGGTCAGGTTTTAATTTTATGTATGGGTGTCCAACTTTTTTACCACCATTTATTTATTTATTATTTTTAAATCTTTTTTTTTCTTTTTTTACCTGCTGCCCCACTCCCCCCTGCCAATATCATGCATATCTATTACAATTCCATTGACTCCACTCCCACAGTACTCCACATCATGTGACTACATATATATATATATATATATATATATATATATATATATATTCAATTATAGTTGACATACAATATTGTACAACATCAGCTTCAGGTGTACAGTGCAGTGATCAAGCCTCTACCCCATCCATGAAACACCACCATATATTTAAAATAGTATCCTGTCTTTATTGAATTTTCTTTGCATTTTTGATGAAAATCAATTAACTTCATATATGGGAGCTCTTTCTAGACCCTGTTCTTTTCCATCTTTTCATGATCACCAAACTATCTTGAGTAATGTGGATTTATGATAAATCTTGAAATTGAATAGTATACCATCAAATCTGTCTTCATTTTTCAAAATTTTCAGAACTATTTGCATTTCCATATAAATTTTGAATTACCTTCCAAATTTTAACAGCAGTGCCAGCTTGATTTGGGGATTGTGTTGAATCTATAGATTAATTTGTGGAGGACTGTCTTTTGAACAGCATTTAATCTTTTGATTCATGATATGTTATATCTCTTCATTTATTTAAGTCTTTGTAAATGTCAACATTGTAATTTTTAGCATACAGATCTTACACGTGTTAAATATTTTCCTAAACATTTCATGTATTTGATGCTATTGTAAATGGTACTGATTTTTAAATTTAAAACCCAATTTTTCATTAATACTAAAAAAAGAACAACTGTATTTAGCTTGTATTCTGCAAACTTGCTAAACTAATTTATTATATTGAGTAGCTTTTTTACATTCCTTAAGATAATTTACGTAGACAAAATGCCATCTGCAAATAAAGATCCCTTCATTCCCAATTTCCATGCCTTTTAAATCTTCCTTTTCCTTACTGAATTCTAGGACCTCTGGTACAATGTTGAATAAAAGTAGTGAGGGTGAAAATTCTCTTTTTTTGGCAGTATGGGTTAAAGTCTTATTACCTCACCATTAAATATAATGCTAGGAGCAGATAATTTATAGCAGTCCTTACTCTGGTTAAGATATCCCTTTCATTCTTAGATTGCTGAAAGTGCTGAATTATGTAGAGAGGTTGAATTTTGTCAGTGCATAATATTGTTCTTCATATATTCAGATAATAATAAATTTTTTTGGTTTTTAGTCTAAAAATATACTCAACTGCTCTCCCAATCAAAGGGTAGAATAGGTAAATTTCATGCTTGCCTCCTCTCATGACCATATTAAAATTACAACTGAACTACAGAACAACTATCACTGAGAACTTAAGTCTAGTTGAGCCTCAAGTCTAGTTGAACAGAAATCCTACAACTAAGAATTTACAGAAGAGGCCACTTTGAGAATGGTAGGAGGGGCAGAGACACAGAATTGACTGATACCACATCCACATGTGGTGGTTAAAAATTGGAAGGGATATTTTGACTGTGGAGATCCTTCTTGAAGAATGAGTGGTCCTAGCTCCACACCAGGAAATAGACATACAAGCTCAGGAAGTACAGAGTCCAAATCAAGGTGAACCCAAATTGGCCCACACCAAGACACATCATAATTAAAATGCCAAAGTTAAATGACAAAGAGAGGATTCTAAAATCATCAAGAGAAAAGCAACTACTTAAAAAGGAGCTCCCATAAGACTGTCAGATGATTTCTCAACAGAGACTTTGCAGGCAGAAGGGATTGGCACAAAATATTTAAAGTGATTAAAATAAAGGACCTACAACCAAGACTACTCTACTCAGCAAGTCTATCATTTAAAATTGAAGGAGATGGGCTGGCCGAGTGGTGCGTTGGTTGAGTTGGCTTGGGACGCCAGCTCTGAGCAGCAGGGCCCCGGTTGGAATCCCACATGGGCCAATGATGTTACGCCCTCTACAGCTAAGATGGAGAACAACAGCTCAACCTGGAGCTGCGCTGCCATGAATCGCTGGCAATGACGTAGGCTGCAGTGGGGCTGGCCGGCATGAGCTTTTGTGAGCTGCTGTGAACGGCCATCCAATGGCTGATGAGCGACTGCCTCACCCGGGAAGATTGCAATAATAATACCAACAGGGGCCAGTGAAGCGACGTCCTCCACAACTAGATTGAAGAACAAAAAGGACAGCAACTTGTCTATTCCCCTTCCCCAAATCCCCAATGCTCTTCCCCTCCTCCAATTCCCCACTAAACTCTTAAAAATTTTTTTTTGAAGGAGCGATAAAGAGATTTCCAGACAAGAAAATGCTAAAGGATTTCATTATCACCAAGCCAGCATTACAAGAAATATTAAGGAGACCTCTTTATAAATAAGTATAAAAAGAAAAGACAAAAAATATGAATAATAAATAGTAGTAACTACATATCTATCAACAATTACTTTCACTGTACACGGATGAAATGCTCCAATCAAAAGACATAGGGGGCTGAATGGATAAGAAAACAAGACCCATACATTTGTTGCCTATAAGAGATTCACTTCAGGTTGAAAGAAACACGCAGACTGAAATTAAGGGATAAAAAAATATATTTCATGAAAATGGAAACAGTGTGCCCTATACCTCATGTTAAGCAGCAAAACAAACAAAAAAGCTAGACTAAAAATACTTATACCAGAAAAAAAACAAACTTTAAAACATAGGTGATAACAAAAGACAAAGACTCAGTAATCCCACATTTGGGTATTTATTCAAAGAAAGCCTAAGCACTACTTGAGGGGATACACGCATTCATATGTTCATTTCAGTATTATTTACAATAGCCAAGATATGGAGGCAACCTGAATGTCCATCAATGGATGAATGGGTAAAGAAGAGATGGTACATATATACAATGGAATATTACTCAGCCATAAAAAAGAATGCAATCTTGCCATCTGCAACAATATGGATGGACCTAGAGAGAACTGTGTTGAATGGAATAAGTCCAACAGAGAAAGATAAATGCCATATGATTTCATTTTTATGTGGAATCTAAAGAACAAAATAAATGAACAAACAAAACTGAAACAAACTCGTAGATACAGAGAACATCTTGATCATTGCCAGATGGGAGGGGGTTTGGGAGTGTATAAAAATTGGGAAAGGATTAAGAAGTACAAATTGGTAGTTACAAAATAGTCATGGGGATGTAATGTATAGCATAAGGAATATAGTTAATAATATTGTAATAACTATGTATAGTGTCAGATGGGCACTGAGTTATTGAGGGCATCATTTCATAAGTTATGTAAATGTCTAATAACTATGTTGCGCACCTGAAACTAATATAATATTGTATGTGAACTATGAAATGAAATACTTCCATTTGCAACAATATGGATAGATCTTGAGATTATTATGCTAAGCAAAATAAGTCAGACAGAAAGAGTCAAGAACCATATGACTTCACTCATATGTGGGATATACTACTGAAAGCAACAAACGAACAAGACAAACAAACAAAGAAACAAAAACTCATAAACACAGATAACAGTTTAGTGATTATCAGAGGGTAAGGTGAGAAGGAGGGTGATAGAAGAGGGTAAAGGGAACCAAATATATGGTGATGGAAAGAGAACTGACTCTAAGTGGTGAACACACAATGTGACATATAAATGACTTATAGAAATAAACACTTAAAATGTATATAATTTTAATAACCATTGTCACCCCAAATATTTAATAAAAAAGAGAAAAAAGGAAAAAAGAAAAAGAAAAATATTAAAAATAATGAAAATAATGATATTAAATCACTCTGAAGAAATAATATAGTCGACAACATTAATTTTCACAGGTCAAGCTTTTTTATCTCTGAGGTAAATCCAATTTGGGCATGAAGTAGTAAACTTTTTATATATTTTTGGCTTCAATTTGCTAGACGTTTGTTAAGGCTATTTTATCAAAATTCACAAGGAGTATTAACCTGTACTAATTCTTTTCTTTTTTCTATTTTCCCATCAAGTTTTTTCTGCTATTGAAATTTCTAAATGAGTGTGAAACTAACAACTGAGCATCAAGAAAAAAAAAGATGCAAAACTGAAAAATCTAAAGAAGAAATGGAAAAATCATTAAATACAGTGTTATATTTTAACTAGTCTCTTTCACTAACAGAAAAAATAAGTAGAAATAAGATCATAGAAGACTTGAACAATCTTATCAGCAATCTTGATCTGATGTTTTAAAGCACTTTACCAATCAATAGCAGAATACACATTATCTTGAAATGCTTATGGAACTGTAGCAAGATAGACCATATTCAGGGCCATAATATCATTTTCAATAATTTAAAAGGTTTAAATGATAATGCTATATTATTTGACACTACGAAATTACATTGAAAATACAATAAAAGAAAGATTCAAGAAAAAACCCTAAATATTTGGAAATTAAACAACATGCTTTTGAATAACATGTTTATCAAGAAAGATATCACACAAAAAGTTCACAATTTAAATATATGATAAGTCATATTTAATTATAAAAGAATAACAAAACACATGTTAATAATTATGGAGTGGGGCTTAAATAGTCATCAGAGATAAATTTATCTTATTAAATTACATAAACTCTCAAATGAATGGCCTAAGTTTATGCCTAAAAATGGTAAAAACAAAAAAGAGAAAAAATAACTAAATTAAAACTGCAGCTAGTAAAAGAGGGAAGTAAAGACAAGTGCAGAAATGAATGAAATTGAAAACAGAACCTAAGTGAAATCAAAAGGCAATACTTTGAGGAAATGAAGAAAATTGTATCAGAGAGAGAGAGAAAGAGAGAGAACACAAATTACTAGTATCTAGAATAAATGGGAATATCACAATAGTTCCTATAGGCATTAAAAGTATATTAAAGTAGTATTAGAAACAACTTTGTGTCAATACATTCTACAACTAAGATAAAATAGAGAGATTCACTGAAAGATAGCAATTGCCAAATTCATTCAAAGAGAAATAATTAATCCAAATATCCAATATCTATGAAAGAAATTGATTTCATTGTTAAAACTTTCTTACAAATTTCCCGGTAGCACATATTTCATAAAAATATTAGTTGTCATCACTATTGTTATTAAATTTTGTTCAGTTATTCCGTATTTATGTTGTACATTTTAACTCATACACAACTAAATCTGCCTAGTCAATGTTATTTTTAAGGTCATCATGATTTTATCAAATATCTTCTCTAACTTTGTTCATTCAAAGACAATAATAGTATTTTATTCATTTAATATTCTTTAGATCATGTTTATTTCAATTATTTATAGTATTAGAGCTTCTTTTACATCATATCTTTATGTCTACATAATCCTAAATATTGCTCTTGCCTTCCATTTTTTTCAGAGACAAGATTTTGTTACTTAATCGTATACCATTGGGCAAAATAATGCACTTCCATTTAATCAACGTATCTATATATGCCAATTGGCATATCTTTTTTTGCCCAAATTTATTCTTTTTTACTAGCATACTTTAAAAATTACATGAATAAAGATTTAACAGAACAGTGTTTCTATTGTTAGAGAACAAATCTGGAATACAAAACATGACAAGTTCATGAGAACGTGTTCAAAATATGGCTATATATTGCTATAGGCATATTAGATAGTGTAATTCAATAACAATTCTGGAAAAGACATGTTTAAACTTGGCTAAGTAATGTTTTATAAAAGGAAACAAATCTGCCTTTAAATTTGATTGAAAAATGCTTAACTACTCAATTTCTTCAACTAGCTTTGTTTGCATATAATTTGATTTCACTGCTTTGTCATTGTACATTTGCATTTAAATAGATTCATCTTCAAATGAAGTGCAATATACTGTACCAATGTGGGAGTGTGAGGCCATTTTGTAGAAGAAATTTTTACTGACCTGATAGTCCAAAATGTTATAAAGCTCTGTTTGACATTTTAAAAATTGCACAATGAATTTTATCACATCAATAACTCACAATGAAATTACAATTTGGAATGATTTCTCAATGTGTGTCTTGAGTCTTGAACCTGACTCTTCCCTTCATTCTTCCCCTCATTCTAATGCAGATTAATGAAACAGAAAGTCTCAGCCATTTATCTAACCTCAAATCTGGGTAGAGGACTATGCAATTTGAGATAACTCATTATATACTTTTATTGATTTTTCCTTCTGAATAGCAGTGTCTACTTGACTTCTAATATTGGAAAGCAAAATTTGTTCATACCAAAATGATGATATTAAAGTTATACCCAGTAAAGTCATAATAATATTGTAGACTTGAAGTATAGGTGATAATAATATCTTTAGAATATACAATCATGTCTAAACCCTCATGCATTTTATATGTATGTGCCATAAATTACTTGTACCTGACTTATTTTCCTGCCACAAAACTAGTGTAACAAGGGCTATTAAATAATAAGTTATATGAAGGATCTCTAGAACGACTTTAAGATGGCCAGTTCTGTTTTATTTTATTATTTTCTTTTAGGTCTTACCTTAGTCGCCATTTTCTATAACATTATTTTATTGAATTCTTTGCTAGTATTTCTCAGTTACTAGTTTTTTAAAATTTATTTTTGACCCCCTTTACCTTCCTCTACCACCCACACCCCATTACCCTCTGATAACCACTGAAGTATTGTCGGTGTTTATGAGATTTTGTTTGTTTGTGTTGTTTCTTTGTTGCTTTCAGTTTTATATCTCACATATCAGTGAAATCCTATGGTTCTTGACTTTTTCCATCTAACTTACTTCACTTAGAAAGATAATCTCGAGATCTATCCATGGTCAAGTATTCGGTTGTTGCAAAAGGCATGACACATTTCAGCAATGGAAAACATAGAAAAAATACATCATGACTTTTCCGACAACCCAATATCTGGCGATGGAAGGAGAACTGACTCTGGGTGGTGAACACACAATGCAATACATAGATGATGTATTATAGAAATGTATATTTGAGACATATATAATTTTACTAACCATATCACCCCAACAAATGTAATAAAAAAAGAGAAAACAATATTTTTTATTACTTGCCTCCCTCAATAGAGTAGAAGCTATATGAATATAATTATTATATTTAATGGAGCTAAACTTATTCATGTGGAAATGACCTCTTCTAAAAGGTCTGTCTTTTAATGAAAAATTATAGAAAGGAAAATAGAACCCTGTAGTTGTATGGATGTTTCCAGAAGTCAGAGTTTTAAGAGGAAGATTTGACAAGATGACCTCATAAAAGATGAGAACTGAAAGAAGGCAGTTTGATCTGGTTAAAAAATTAATTAATGATAACAAACTTAACAGAGTTCTAGATGTCGATGAGACAAGATAGTAATAAGTGCTGTTATGGAGGAAATAAAATAGAACAACTCTTTCAAAAGTTTTGTTAAGATGTAGAATGTAATAGCTTCAAGTTGATTCATAAGATTTATTTGATATTCTACACATACAAACATATACATACTCAAGAATAGTCTATATAATATATGTACATATATAATTAATATAATGTATCTAATTACTTTGTCTCTAGGTAAAAAAAAGTGAGACTAATTAGAACAATGCTGAAACTTTCACATTTAAGGAAATAAACACTTACAGATTAACTGTATAAGTACCAATCTAATATTTGGATCTATGTCTACCCTGTTAGCTTTTCACAAAATTTTTTTTTGATACAGTACATTTATTTGTTTGAAGAAGATGAAAATTGAAACTGGAAATATTGAAACAAGTAGCAATTAAACAATTGCTAATTGTTCAAGCTTATTGAAAGAAATGGAGGACACACAGTTTTAGAAAACCCTTGGCAAAGGTGAATTGACCTAAATACTCATGGTCTTGGCCTAGGAAAATGTTTTATTCCCAAACTTAATTTAATATACACAAAAGAATCACTTGATTCTAATTTATTAGTGTTTATTTCTCCATCATAATCTAAGCAAAAAATACTATCCATTTTCTAGGTTTTCTTCATTCCAAATTTCTCTGCTTCTGAAAAAATGTTAAATACATTTTTGCCACATTTACACAATATAAAATAAGAAGACTGTTTTGAAGCTGTGGGCATTTTTCTTCATAAAGGATGTGACAAGAAACAGTTTTACTCAGCCTTATCTTCCACTACTACACTGCCAGCACATTTGGGATGGTACATTTATTATTATTCCCATTACAGCCACTGTCAGTTTGGGAAATACTAATTTGGTCTAAATACACAGCTTGCAGATTTTGAATCACCATTTCTGGAAATAACAAAACACACACTATCAGGCTTAATGTTATGTTGCATTTTATCTGAAAATGTAGTACTCTACCAACAGAATTCTCTTGGTTCTAAACTTTTCTGAGGGTGGATAATTCTCTTTTTTTTTCATAATAAACAAAATATATCAAGACTTACAGGGATAAACTATAGAACAGAACACTGTTGGGACACCGAGGGAGGGTGTCCATGGAAGACACTAATAACAAAGGAGGAATTTATTCTCTAGGGGACAAAATGAAAATCAGAAGATCAGAAGCTGTGACAACCCTACAAGTAGGAGGCTGCATTAAAAGTCTGGATGCTAGTATCAGAGAAAACTTGATTGAGCTTGGATCACTCTTCTGTCACTGGCAAATTATATAACTTCTGTAAGTGAAGATAACAATAATGTTGTTTTGTAATTGTTTTACTGTTTATTGTGGAGATTAAATAAAATAATAATTATAAAATAAATATTAACTGTCACTATTGTCTGAAAAAAAGGGGCTTTAGAGATGATAAATGGATTGTAAGCCTGGGGCAAGGAGGGAAAAATGATTTATTCTAATATTCTACACTCCACTGTGAGATATCTAGAAATTTGGGAAGAAGACCTAATACATAGTAGTGAGTAAGTACATCTATCTCTAAAATCCATTCAACATTGATAAAGCCTTCATAGTCATTGTTGAGGTAAATGAATGTTTACACTAAATTGTACCTGGGATTTTTAGTGCTTAGTTTTAGCCTATCCACTGGATGTTTGATATACTAACTGTATTTTTAAAATTCTTTTAATTAAATGCACTTTAGTCGACCCATTTTGTGAGGATTTAAGGATGCCAAAAGATTGAATGTGAAATGTGCTGTAAGAGCTAGAATTTTAAGGTTAACATGATAATCACCTGCTGACAAAAGAACTTACAAACTGTGCTTATTCTCTAAAAACCAGTTTTGTGAAATATCTTGGATCCAAGAAATAGATGATCAACTGTAAACCATTATGTCAATATTTTCAAAGTAAAGGTCTCACTAAGTACCATATTTTCCCATGTATAAGATGCTCCCATGTATAAGATGCACCTTAATTTGGGGCCCAAAATTTGAAAACAAAATGTATTACATAAAGTTATTGAACTCAAGTTTGATTCATCATAAAATTCATACAACTCCTCATCACTGTCAAAACTCCCAACCATTAGTTTGCCCTCATCTGTGTCTGATGATGAATCACTGTCTTCACATATTGTCTAATCCTCAGTTCCATCTATGGCATTTGAAATGCCACACTTCTTAAATGACTTGACAACAAACTACAACCACTGTATAAGACGCACCCAGTTTTTAGACCCCAAATTTTTCGAAAAGGGTGAGTCTTACACATGGAGAAATATGGTGTTTTTTGCTTTTTTCTATATTGACAAAAATGTAACTAAACTTGGTGATTTAGGCCTGCCTATCAATTCATTTATGGCACAGATGATTACTAGAATAGTAGGGCAATCACACTGTAAGGTATAAAAATGTCAAATCACCCTATTGTACACCTGAGACTAATATAACTAATATAATAATGTATACCAACTACATTTATTTATTTGTGGATTATTTTTTAATTACAGCTGACATTCAATATTAGTGCATATTAGTTTCAGGTATATAGCATAGTGGTTAAACATTTATATAATTGACAAAGTGATCTCCCTGATAAGTCTAGTCTTACCTGGCACTATGCATAATTATCACAATATTATTGATTCTATTTCCTGTGCTGTACTTTACATCCCCATGACTATTTTGTAATTACCAATTTGTACTTCTTAATTCCACCACCTTTTTGAACCAGCCCCCCCCCAAAAAAAAAACCTCCCATCTGGCAAATACCAGTTTGTTCTCTGGTATACCAATTGTATTTAAATAAAAGCCCTAGCCAGAGCAATCAGGCAAGAGAAAGAAATAAAAAGCATCCAAACTGAAACTGAACAATCCAAATTGTCACTTTTTGCAGATGATATGATTCTTTAAATAGAAAACCCTAAAAACTCCACCAAAGAAACTATTAGAAACAATATAAAAATATACTAAAGTTACAGAATACAAAATCAATAAGAATAGAATTACCATATGACCCAACAATCCATCTTCTGGGTATCTACCCCCAAAAATCTGAAAACATTTATCCATAAACATATATGTACCCATTATTGCAGCATTATTCATGGTGGCCAAGACATGGAAACAATCAACATGTCCTTCAATCGATGATTGGATAAAGAAGATGTGGCACATATATACAATAGAACATTACTTGGTCATAAGAAAAGATGAAATAGTGCCATTTGCCACAACATGGTGGATCTTGAGATTATCATGCTAAGCAAAATAAATCAGACAGAAAATATTGAGAGCCATATGACCTCACTCACATGTGGGATATAAAACTAAAAGCAACAAACAAACAAGACAAAACAAACAGCAAAAACTCTTAGACACAGACAATAGTTTAGTGGTTACCAGAGGGTAAGGGGATTGGGAGGGTAGTAGAAGAGGATAAAAGGGGTCAAATATATGGTGAAAGGCTTCTTTTGGGTTAACCCTCAGTAGGCATGTAGGGTCACTTTGAATACTCTACTAAGTTTCTGAGTCCAGATTTAAGTGGAGGGTAACTAGACTTCTCTTTATTGAGGAGTAGCAGGATCATATGGCAGAGAAGTATGTGGGATAAGAGATACTGTTAGAGCCATCTTTGGAAAATAAAATCTGCTCTTGTATGACCTCTGGCCACAATTCACCTCCCTTCACATGCATAATATACTTATCCACTTCAGAAGAGGAAAAAAAAAATCTTAGCCCACATAGTATTTGATTGAGGTCCAGGATTTCATCATCTAAATTTGGGCAAGGACACCTGAGTCTCTTTTGGTTCAGTTTTTTTCTCATGTGGCTTATCTCCATTCAAAAGACTTTAAACTAAAGAAGTCAGTTATCTTTCTCCTACAAACCCAACACATAATCTTGCATCGAACATGGAACTGTTATAATAGACATTGCCATAGAAAAGGGGTAGATACAATTATAGATATACAACAGCCACTGTCCCATAGCAATTCTGCAGTCTAGCTGGGTATATGTGTGGCCAGTTCCAAAGGCTTCTTCATTTTGTATTGCTTTGGTCACTTTTAGAACAAGCTGGTAAAATCCTTTTTTAAGAAAAATATGGGTCTCTTATGTATCAATTTATAATCCACTCCATTAAAAGAAAGCCATATCCACAAATCTCCTTGTGATAAATTCTCTCAACCTTGTGCTTCCTATGAGAAGTTGTGGGATAACACCCTTAAGATTTAATAGAAGTCCACTTTTTAACACAGTATCTCAGGCATATGATAAAGAACCTTAATAAACCTTTGCCTGTCTTAAAGGGTTCATGAGGCATTGCTTTAAATTTTTCTGAGGGATTAACAAGGAGATTTGCAATCAGATCCTTGGCATTATCTTTGCCCCAAGGCCACATATTCCTGATAAAACTGAAGAACTAATTATTTGTCTGAACCCCTTTACTATTTTGAAATACTTTTGCATTTTGAAAAGGCTGGGAATGAAAAATAGTTTTCTTTTAAAAATTCAGCAAGTTTTGTCTCATTAATTTTTCTAAAGTTTGCTAAATAATATTTTTAGCTGATTTTTATTTGTATTTTATCATATACAGCTAAATTAAGTACCTGTTGGCACTTTGATAAATCAGCATGAAAATATCCTTAGCAAATTCAATTAGTTTGTTTGATATACTTTTCATGTCACCACAGGTGACAGTATTGCCCAACTTATTGCCACTATATAACAAGGATCCTCTTTCTTCTAGCTGAATAATAGTTATTTTTACTTCCCATTAAGCCTTCCCTGACAGCTTATTCAAGGCCTCCATATCTATGATTCAGTCCCAACAGCAATTCCAAGTGTTTTAGGTTTGGTTATATCGTTACCATATTTTGAGATACCAAATTCTACTCCAACTATCTCTTGCTGCCCACAAACTACTCCATATTACTGGTATAAAACAAGAGTTATGTTATGCTGCTCCTGGGAATCAGGACTCTGGACAGGCACAGGAGGGATGGCTTTCCTCCATCACATCTGGGGACTCACCTGGGAAAAAAATCAAACAGACAGGGATGATTGACATGGTTGTGGGTTAGAATCTCCAAAGGCATTTTCAGGCATGCATCTGGTGCATAGCTGGGATGACTAAAGGCTAGGCTCAGCTGAAGACTGTAGACGGGAGCATCTACACATGATCTCTCCATGGGGCCTGAGTTTCTCACTGCATGGCAGATAAATTTTGAGAGGGAAACCAGAGAATGAATAGAGAGAGAGAGCAAGTGTTTTTAAGAGACCAAGGCAGGAGATGCATGACTCCTACGGACCTGCCTTAGAAGTAAGCCTGTTTCACTTCAGCTTCATTCTATTGATTATAAGTGTGTCACTAGAGCCAACACAGGTTCAAGGGTTGGATTTCGGCTCCACTATTTTGAAAGGCGAACAGTAAGGTCACTATACAGAAGAGTTTGTAGGGTGACAGATGGTATTACAGCAATCTTTGTAAAATAAAATCTGCCACACCTAGTAATTACTAACACATCTCCAGTCTTGACTACTGTATTATTTTGAAAATGAAAGTGTCCCCATTTTTTTAATTAAAATTTATTGGGGTGACAATGGTTAGTATATTACATAGGTTTCAAGTGTGCAATTCTGTAGTATATCATCTATATATCACATTTTGTGTTCACCACCCAGAGTCAGTTCTCCTTCCATCATAACATATTTGACCCCGTTTACACTTCTCTACTACCACCTTCCCCCCTTACCCTCTGGTAACCACTAAACTATTGTCTGTGTCTAACAGTTTTTGCTGTTTGTTTGTCTTGTTTGTTTGTTGCTTTCAGTTTTATATCCCACATTTTAGTGAAATCATATGGTTCTCGACTTTTTCTGTCTGACTTATTTCACTTAGCATAATAATCTCAAGATCCATCCATATTGTCACAAATGGCACTATTTCACCTTTTCTTATGGCAAAGTAGTATTCCATTGTGTACCACATCCTCTTTATCCAATCATCTATCGAAGAACACTTTTGTTGTTTTCATGTCTTGTCCACCATAAATAAAGTTGCAATGAACATCAGAGCACTTATATCTTTATGGATAAATGTTTCCATTTTTGGGGTATATACCCAGGAGAGGGATTGCTGGGTCATATGGTAATTCTATCTCTATCCTATATTTGAATAGATTTCACTATGAGATACTTTGTGAACATAAATTTGAAGTACTGTTGAAATTATCTTTTGGATCATGGTAGACCAAGCCCCATAAAGGAAACACAAAAAGGCTTTGTTACTTCTTATTTGATGAATAGAAATCACTTCCATATACCTCTTTTGATCTAATGTTTGCACGTTAGTTTCGTTCCAAATGAATTTGGTGTTAGCAGTGTGAACCCTGGACAAATTATGATATAATATTTGCCTTTAATGCTGTCTACTTTTTGTGAGGTAGCAGGTGACATGAAAGTAACCTGGATGGATACATTACACAAGGTAATGATAGGGGTAAAATTCATATGGGACATCTGGTCTCATGGTGCAAAGCATAATTTCACATAACCAGCCTCAGCATAATGTCACTCCTTAATGTGGCCAAAACACTCATTTGGTGAAGACATCCATGTGATCCAGAAAGCCTTAAATGTTCAGAATACCATGTGACCAGAAATCAGTCATGTAACTCCTAATCTTCCAGATCACCTACTCTAATCTCCTATTAAAACAATTGTTAAAATTTGCTGATAGTGCCAATCCATAGACTGTCTTTCACTATCATCAGCTCATGTCTCAATTACACAGTTAATATTCCACAGGTTTTTACTGTAACTCCTTTAGTCTTTATGATTTCCCCCCACCTCTTTTATACTGGCCCAGAAACACTCAATTGTGGTTAAAAGCAACTATCTTCCTACTCTGTGGATGCCACTCATCAGTTGAATATTGATGGAGAAAAACAGATATTTGTGAAATAAAATTGTGTCCCCTGAGTAGATCTGATTTTGGTTTGATTATCATCATGGCTGTAACTGGAAGCCACAGCTTTAACCTTCGGTTAATGAAAACACCTAAAGGGAAACTAAGTAAATAAGAAGGTGACATAAGTACAGTAATAATGTTGAATTTTGGGTTAGCTAGCAATCTTTTTTTAGAGAGATAAGGAAGGAAATATGTGAACATTTACATATCTGTTACTAAAAATTTTTAGTTAAAGCTTCACATGTTTTGTAACTCGTCACAATGAAGTTCAGGGTCTAAGTTTGTTTACCAAAAGAGAAAGAGATTTATTCCTAAAAATTAAAAATGTTAAAAGCATTATTAGAACTGCTGACTTCTAATCTACAATGTTTAGACTGGAAACACTTGTTAGACTGGTTCAGGAAAATGCATTAATCCAAAGTTTTAAGCTATATTTGGTATAAAACAATGGTTTTCCTGATAATAATTGAGTGTGACCATTGAGTATACTCTGTGGATCTCCTTTAAAAGACAGCATTTCTAAGTAGGTTAGGATCATATCTAAAGGCAATCTTCTTTGCAAAATAAAAAAAAAGTTTGCATTTAAAATAATAAATCTAATAGTTGTTTTCTTGATCTACTTCTCAGCAGAATTCAAAGGCTAATGAATCCTCTCATATTGAAATATTTTATTATTTTAGCTCCAATGTCACTGCGTTTTACTGGGGGTCATTATTTTTAACGTATCTAGATATATATGCCATATCATTATATTCTATTCAATTTGTCAATCTAGTTTCTGTATCTTGAGAAGATTATAAATTACTTCTCTAAAATTAAATAAACTAGGATATAACAGATTCATTAAATGAGCTAACTCAGTGGGTTAAAGCATAAAGCGATTTCACCCACTCTCATCTGTACACCTTCCATCTACTCTGTTGAATTGTTTTTTCCTATCTTTGTGTAAAAATTGAATAAATCCCAAAGCCTTTATAATCACATCATAGTATTTAAAAGTCCAATTTAGTCTAATGACTAAACTTTATTCTCTCATTTCATTCAAAGCTATTTCCTTCCCAGGCAGCTTTAACCTGCATCTGTCATATACTGTACATTCAGCTGCTTTCTCCTGTTTGCTCAACCTCCTCTTCTATAACGCAGCTGGTTATTATGTCTATTTCCAGACTTAGGGTAATGGGTAATAGGAAACAGCATAATGTTATGTGGCCAGTATAACAGCAATATGACATCAGAACCACCTTTGTGTCAAATGTAGAAATAATGCAGTTCTGTGTATCGAAGGATATCTTGGGAGTTCTTTAGGATAACCATCACTGGAGAGCACTTTTCTGGTCATTCTCTGATGAAGATGAAGCTTCTTCCAATTAGATTTTTATGACATATTCTCTCAACCTCCAACTGCTGGCTCTCTACCCCATGCACATTATGTCTCTCGAGATCATTTATCCATCCATGCTCATTTCCACAAGGTTCAACTCTGGCCCATAACAAACTGCCTTGTAGAAATTAAGTTCTGTCAATTCCCCATGCAGTTGGCTTCACTCTGTTATCACAGGTAATTCAAACCTATACACATTTCAAGTTGAATCAAAAATGACTTCTGTATTCCTACAAATCCAAAGGAATTGCATAACATCTTTGTGTGGTTCCATAGTCTTCATTTCACATGGCTTGGTGGCAGAAGAGGAATGCACATCACATTAGCATCTCTCTCTCCAAATAAACTCTTAATTTGTAGTTCTTTTTTATTTTTATTCAATTTATTGGGGTGACATTGGTTAATAAAATTATATAGGTTTCAAGTGTATAATTCTATATAACACATCTATATATGGAATTGTATGTTCACCACCCAAAGTCAAATCTCTTTCCATCACTATATATTTCACTCCCTTTATTCTCTTCTACTTCTCACTTTCTCCCTTACCCTCTGGTAACCATTAAACTGTTGTTTGTGTCTATGAATTTTCATTTGTTTGTCTTGCTCATTTGTTGATTTTACTTTTATATTCCACATATCAATTAAATTATATGGTTCTTGACTTTTTCTGACTTATTTGGCTTACACTGATAATCTCAAGATCCATCCATGTTGTTGTAAATGGCAGTATTTCACCTTTTCTTATGGCTGAGTAATATTCTATTATGTAAATGTACTACATTGTCTTTATCCAAACATCTATTGAAGGACATTTTGGTTGTTCTTATGTCTTGGCCACTGTGAATAATGCTGCAATGGACATAGGGGTACACATATCTTTACAGACAAAAGTTTTGAGAACAAAATCACAATGAGATACCACCTCACATTTGTTAGAATGGCTGTTATCAACAAGAACAAGCAATAAGTTTTGGAGAGGTTGTGGGGGGAAAAAGAACCTTCATACACTGCTGCTGCAAATGTAAATTGGTACAGTGACTATGGAAAACAGTATGTAGGTTCCTCAAAAAATTAAGTATAGAATTACCATATAACTCAGCAATCCCTCTTCTGGGTATCCACCCAAAAATTTGCAGTTCTTTTTAATATCACTATCTTCTCCCCTCCTATAAGCTGGAGTTGGATAAATAACTAGTTTTATGTGTCTTAACATGTTCTGCTTATGACCTAGCAACCATCCTTTTTGCCCCAAAGCAAAGAAATCAATTCCAAGACAATAAGAAAAGTTACTTTTAACATTGTGTTAGGAAAAGTCAACTCCTAAAGAGATATTGAGACCTTTAATTCTAATTCTATACCTCCAAAGAGGCCATGGAAAAAGTCAATGACACTAAATAAGATTAAGGACCAATGTTCAACCTTAATTACTTCAATGACTATCTTTATACATTTTATATTTTGTGGCACACTTTCTAGGAGTCACATCTTATACAGATCATTGCTTAATTTACTTGTAGTATGCATTATTAAGAGAAGAAACTAGTCTCGTTTGTATTTAAGTATCTAGTGATATATTTTATACAAGTCTAAAATTATTGAAAGTAGGTTATAGTAAACCATTAAAAATAGGTTGCTTAAAATGCAAGTTTATATTCCTGAACTATTTAAAGTTTTGCTCATTAGAGAAGTCACCTGCGGGTATGACTATCGCATTAGATTATATCATTCATAGATGCATTCAATAACTCTCTTTTGCTTATGACATCAAAATTAAACTCCCTAGTTCAATGTCAAAGGTGCTCCTTTTATATATGATTCCTGTTTTCTACAAGGGGCCTACTTCATGCTACTTCCACATGCAGTCTTTCTGCTCATTCATGCACTCCTCTTTTTTTTATATTAAATTTATTGCGGTGACATTGGTTAATAAAATTATATAGGTTTCAAGTATACATTGGTATAATACATCAAAACAAATCATACAATTCTCACAGGTGTCTTCTTCCTTCAGTCCCTCTGGTTAAAGTCCTGTGTTAATAATCGTACTAACTTATTCAGAATTTGATGCTTAGGCTCATTGCAAATATGTATTTGCAAGTTCACCTCAACTATATTTTAAATTTTAAGCAAAGTAAGTCAGACAGAAAATAAAATCAAGAACCATGTGCTTTTACTTACATGTGGGATATAAAACTGAAAACGACAAATGAACAAGACAAACAAAGAAACAAAAACTCATAGACACAGACACCAGTTTAATGTTTACTAGAGGGTAAATTTGGCAGGGTGGGGGGGTTAGAAAAGGGAAAAGGGGGTCAAATATATGGTGATGGAAGGAGAACTGACTCTGGGTGGTAAACACACAATATGTTATATAGATGATGTATTACAAAATTGTATACCTGAAACCTATATAATTTTACTAACCAATATTACCCCAATAAATTTAATAATAATAAAAAAGATGTATGAAAGGGAAAAGAAAATTAAAGAGCCTTTCTCTACCCTTTTGCATCTGAACTGGCCTTATGACTTGCTTAGGCCAAGGGGAGAATAACAAGCATGATGCAAGCAGAAGCTTACCAACACTTTAAGATTCCCTCACATTCTGGAAATCTTTCTCCCATCAGATGAAGAAGCCTGAGCTAGCCTACTTAAGGATGAGACCAAGTGGAACCATACGCAGCCCCAGAGACCGATCAGACTCTAACATCAGAAGTATGATAACATCCTAGACAACTGTGTCCCAGTCATGCCACCAACTACCTGCAGCAATCAGCTAAGCCAGCCCAAAACAAAGAGTTGCTAGGTCGACCCACAAAATTGAGAGTTAAATAAATTGGGGCTATTTATTTATTTATTTAGGGGCTACCATTAAGCCCCTAAATTTTAAGGTAGTTTGTTACACAATTCTAAAGTAGTAGTTAGATACAATTACATATTTATTGGGACTATAAGAATGAATTATGTTATAATGATGTATTAAAGTAATACATATGTTTTAATTCAAAAGAATTTAACCATAATCTTAATTGTACTAAATGCACATGTGTCCCTTATGTCACTGGAAACCTGAGTTTTTCTTCTTGCTTATGAAATAAGCCGTGGATTTGGGTGAGTAGGCATATTGAGAGTTTAGTGTTTTCCATAGAGAATAGCTGTAAGATTGGAAGGTGATAAGTGCAGGTCTGCAGACAACATCCAGCAAAAGACATTCAGCTAATAGAGTAAAAGAGAGCAAGAATGACAATATTTTGTGAAGAACTTTTCAGGAATCATATCTATATTAATTATTTCTTGAATTGCTTACAGTATATATTATGAGAGGAAACGACACTCATTTATACTTAAATATCTAGTGATACATTTTGTACAAGTCAAAATTATTAGAAGTAAATAGTACTTTTACATTAATTTTACTAAATATATCCTCCAATAAAATGAGTTTGGTGTGAGAGATAAATGAAATACTTTACTTGGAAAAAAATGTTTGAGCTTTGTAATATTCCAATGCTAATTCACATTTTTTAAACCTTTGTGCAAAAACAAAATTAAAACCCCAAGATTCCTATCCACAAAGTTACATTATATTCAGATCAACACACACACATACACACACACACACACACACACACACACACACAATAAAGTTCTCATTAATTTGTGTTCCAAACATCTGAATTTTTTCTTAAATTATGAAAGGATTTCAAGCTGAGGAAGTTGTATGTATGGAGATATAAATAGGGAATAAAATATCATAAATGTATTTAATATCTTTTAGTATTATGTACTACTGTTTTTCTCATTATATGTACATACCACATTTTCTTTATTCATTCATCTTTGAAGGGCATTTGAGTTGGTCCTATATCTTATCTACTATGAATAGTGCTGCAATGAACATAGGGTTGGAATTATTTTGGATATATACCCAGAAATAGGATTGCTGGATCATATAGTAGTTTTATTTTCAATTTTTTAAGGAATCTCCATACCGTTTTTCATAATGGAAGTACCATTATACATTCCCACATATAGTGTACAAGGATTCTAATTTCTTCTCAAACTCACCAACTCATATCTTTAAAAAAAAATAATAGTCACCTTAATGGCTTTGAGATGGTATCTCATTATAGTTTTGTTTTGAAATTCCCTGATAATTAACGATGTTAAACATCTTTTCATATGTCCATTGGCCACTTGTATGACTTCTTTGAAGAAAGGTCTATTCAAGTCTTTTGCTCATTTTTTAATTGGTTTACCACAACAAAAATGAAGGGGAGGACACAAAGAAACTCTGAGAGAAGTTGGACATGTGTATCATGTCAATTGTGGTGATGGTATTGTGTGCTTGTATCCAAACTCATCAAATTGTACACATTAAATATGTGAAGTTCTCATATGTTAATTATATCTCAATAAAGCTGTTAAAAAGAGATGAGTCACTCAGCTTCATAGAATATACCTAAGATCTAAGAAAAGAAACACAGTATTTACTACTTGTCATATATAGACCCTGCTGCCCACTGCCTGGAAATATGAGGAGTGGCCAGTTAGCTCAGGTGGGTAGAGCATAGGCTGATAACATCAAGGTTGCCAGTTCAATTCCCACATGGGCCACTGAGTTGTGCCCCACACAACTAGATTGAAACAACTACTTGAATTGGAGCTGATGCGTCCTGGAAAAACACACTGTTTCCCAATAAAATTTATTTTAAAAAATCCCAAAACTGGAAATGAGATGCCAGATACATGGCATGGCGTCTCATTTCCAGTTTTTGAAGGCAGTTAGCAGCAGCCAAAACATACCCCACCTCTCCAGCGAGATCATTACCACAACAACCCTGTCATGGGCTTGGATGTCATCCTTTTATAGCTAAGGAAATCAAAGCTCAAGGGGATGAAGAATTTGCCGTATGTGACTTACTGGTAAGTAGATTTTCTTCCTCCGATTGCATTGCTCCTTATCTTATTTTATGTGTCTATTGTCTCAGCATATGAACCAATTAAAGAACCCTTGCAGTGTTGGACCACTCAGCAAGTCCCCAACCCCTCCTTTCTCCATTTCCCCCCTGAGTTTAGAGACCCAGGTATATAACTTATGTTTTCATGATTAACTGTAGCCACAGGGAACAATACAAGGTATGACATTCATGGAGAATACTGGTAAGTAAATTTATGTGGATCTAAATGTCTCTTCTTCATTTATAGATTAAACTACTTTCTTCTAAGCAATACTACCCCTAATGATACTAACAAGAGTGGTCAAATTAAATTCTTAAATATTACCACTGCAAATTGACTTTGTTGGCAGTCAGTGAAGTCCATATATCTTATTTGGTCTCAGTTCTCTGGGGCTTCTTGAAAATGACCTCTAGCTCTTTAGTATAAACTAACGCTGTAAAATGTGTTCACATTTGGAGAACAAGGTTGAGACCTCTAGTTCAAGGACAAAAGAAAATTAAACTTTTAACGTTTCAGATTTTCTTTTCTTCCTGTAGTCATGAGAACTTATACATAAATATACTATTTTTTGTGAATAAGGCCTATATTGCATTTTCAAAATGCAGTTTACTTTAAAATTGGCTCTTGTGGGTAACATAAAAGGAACACATTAAGGACGAATTAAAGTAAGGTTTAAGTGATGAAGTGTAGTGGCACATCATTTCAAAATAGCAATGGCAGCAGTTTCTATGCATGAATCTACAATTTAATCACCAGAGATTTAATGAGAACATACCTCTCAAAAATATGTAGGAAACAATTAACCATAGTGTAAAGCAATATTTGAAAGTGATACATGACAGATACAAAGTAAGTGAAACAGGAAGACAGAGGAAAGAAACATAAGTTTTTTGGTAGAGGATTAGAGGAAACTTCATGAAAGGAGAATTTGAGTGGAGGTGACAAATGGGTTGGATGCCATGGACAGAAAACTTAATTCAGGTAGAAGAAAGAGCATTAGTATGGCACAAATGAAACGAAACACTTGGTAGAATAGGACAATGTTTGATGTGGTTATATCTGAATTGAGGTTTCTCAACAAATTCTCTCAGATACCTCCCAAATCTAGGAAATGAAATTGCTATCAGTATAAATATGTCTAACATAGAAATCATGGCTGACCTCTTGAATTTCTCTCAGCCATAATAAATCCGAAGACAGAAACATCAGCTTTGCTTTCTTCTGAATATGTAATTTGAGAGGGTGTGAGCAGGTAAACCTTTTTTATGCTGATTGTGAGCATTTTAGTACTTGACACTTAGCAGATGATACTTTTTGGTTAATTTTTGTAATTTGAGTAAGGTCTAGAAGGAACTGAATTTTACTCTTAACCTAATTTTCAAGACAAATTCTAAGAAAAACCAAAACAAAACAGAAGCATAGGGTCAATGAGGCTATGTTTAAAACATCTTTAAAAAGTCTCAAATGGCTAATGTGGTAATTGCCAGCAATTTTACCTATTCATTAAAGTGTCATCATTAATGACTTATACTTCTGTCTTATTTGCCAGTTACAAATACTTATTTTTAGAACTTTGTGACTCAAATGATACATTTATTTCTCCATTTTGATTTTCCCACCCTTAATCTGAAAAATGGAGACTTATTTAAAGTGTTTTACTTTATCACTGTGTGTGACAGAAGATTTTTTGAACAACGGTACCAGAAAATAAGTTTTCCCTCTTTTTATTTTAATGATGCTATCACCTAATACTAATAGGATAAGACAATTTAGAGATTTTTTTTATTTATACTATATATGACAATTGTAGTGCAAACTACTACATGAGAGATACTTAATTTAAACCACCTTTATAACTAGGTTACCACAGTACCTTGCCAGCTCAGTAGTAGATACTTTTTTGAGTACTTACTGTGTACCAAATCCTATGCTAAGCACGTTATCTTAATAAATACTTGAAGTTTTGGTTTATTCTAATTTTACAAACAAGAAAACTGGTGATTTGAGAGATTATGTTAATTCTCCAATGTCTTATAATTAATTAGTGGCAGAATACTGAAAATGTGTTCTATATAGATCTATGTGTCTAGGTCAAGGCTAGGAGTTGTGCCCTGCTTGTGTCATTTCTGAAAAACCATGACTCTATGGAGAGCCTCCCTCTAAAACCCTTAAACCTGATTATTACTTAGAATTACTCTTTACTGCTGCTCTTATAAATTTTAATTCTTCTCTTGCACTTTAAAAAAATATTTTTCTCTGAGGGATAAATTACACGTAGTAAAATATACACATGCCACTTACATATCACATCATACACATACACACACACACACACTCCACTCCAAACCTCTATCAAGACAGAATATTCAACCCAAGAAGTATTCTTCTTGCCACTCCCCAGACAATTCCTTGCCAAATACATGAGTCAATCACTTTTATTATTTCTGTCCCCATGGATTATTTTGTCTATTCCACAGCTTGATGTTTTAAATGAGATAAAAATGTATGTATTATTTTGTGTCTAGTTTTTCTTGTTTAGAACGATTTTGAGGTTCACCCATGTTGTTGTTTGCATTTATAGAATGTTCCTATTTATTACTAAGTAATATTCCAATGTATGAATAAATCACACTATTTTAATCCATGTTCCTGTTGATAGTTTTGTTGTTTCCAGTATTTGGTTATTATGAATAAAGCAGCTGCAAACTATCATGTGTGTCTTTTGATAGACAAAAGTTTTCATGTCTCTTGGGGAACATCAAAAAGTAAAATTGCTGGTTCACAGGATAGGTGTATTCTGAACTCTTATTAAAAATTGTCAAACAAATTTCTGATGTTAAATTATCACTTTATACTTCAATATTCAGATTGTTCTTTGTATTTGTCAATACTTGATATACTCAGTCTCTAATTTTAATTGCTCTAATAAGTAGGTAGTGGTATCTCAGTGTGATTTTAGTTGTAATTTCCTTGATGAGTGCTGATAATGAGTGTTCATGAAACTATTGGCCATTTGTATATTTCCTTATGTGAAATGACTATTATTACTTTGCCCACCTTAATTGTGTAATTTGCCTTCTTAATATTAATTTGTAACAGTTGTTTATATAATTTGGACAAAACTTCATCAGGTATAGGTATTATGAATATTTCCTCCCTTTCAGTGCTTATGTATTTATTTTACTAAAAGCATATTTTTCGATAGACTTTACTTTTTAGAGCATTTTTAGATTTACAGAAAAATTACTAATAAAGTATAGACAGTTCCAATATATCCACACTCCCATACAATTTCCCTCTATTATTAATATCTTGTATTAGTAGTTATTGTCATGGTACATGTATTGCAATTGATGAACTGATTCTGAAACATTATTATTATTAATGACCAAAGTCTAGTTTATATTAGGGTTCACTTTTCGTGTTGTACAGTTCCATGGGTTTTAACAAATGAATAATGTCAGATATCAATCATTACAGAGTAGTTTCATAGCCCTAAAAATGCCATGTTCCACCTATTCCTGGCAACCATTAACTTTTTTTTAATGTCCCTATACGTTTACCTTTAGATTCAGTTTGTTGATCTCTATAAAGTAACTTGCCAGGAGTTTGAGTGGGATTGAGTGTGATATAGAACAAATTTGGAAGAACTGCCATCTTAACAAAACTGGGTGTTTATATTCATGAGCATGGAGTCTCTTTCCATTTATTTAGATTTTCTTTGATTTCTTCCATCAGAGTTTTATAGTATTCCTCACATAAGTTTTAAACATATTTTGTTAGGTGTATATATAAGTATTTCCTTTTTTCTTGGTGGTAATGTAAATGGTGGTATGTCTTAAGCTCTACATTCAAGGCAAGGGTGATCATAGCAAACTGATTCTTTATGAAACTCAAATGTTTAAAGCAATAACTGTATATTTAGAAGATATTTCTAAATATTTTAATAGAAAAGAGAGTTAAAATACCTAAAAGTTACAAAATTTTAGAGTGTAAATAGCATTATAGCTGACAATCACTTGAATTCCATATGTCATAAAAATCCAAATTTCCGTACTATAATCAAGCCATAAAAAGACTGAGCTATTTTGAACTAATGTAAATAGGTTTATTTAAGCACTCTTCTTTATAGCTTCTACCCTTGAATTTTATTAGTCAAATATTCATAAAAGTACCCATAACAGAAATGATAAAACAATTATTGATATAATAGCAAATTATATGAATAATCACAAATGCTAGATGAATAAGATGTTTAATATCAAGGGTTTGAAAGGGCACACTTGGATGTAAATATCAAAAATTAATGCTCAACGATTGGGTTTCCTGAGATTATTTTTGAAAAGTGATAGGCCTGTCTATTTATAGCTGCAAGGGTCAAATCTGGATGGAATGTGGAAAACACCAGAGGTGAGTTTTCTTCTCATGGTTTTCATTATGCCTTATTTTGATAAAACCATTATTTTACTTAGAAAACCAAATTTTATTTAAAATTTATAGTTTCTTATTTTACCTTTATTTAAACTTTATTATATTATGTGCAACATTTTTCCTTCAGTGTGGATTTGACTGTATACTTATTTGCAGGCACAGATCTACATTGCTGTGCTTTCACCAGAGAGAGAAAAAGCCCTCACTCCGAAGTACTGCTGTAATTAGAGATAAGTGTTATAATAGCAACTTATGCAAGGTGTAAATGGAATATGATGTAGAGCTAGCTGCCAGAGGCGTTCAAGTGAGGCACTATCTACCAAGGGAGTCACATTTGAAGGAAGGGGCGGAGAAGGAAGGATGGTGATGTTTCACCATTAAGAAACAAATATAAAGGCACGGAAAGCATGGGCAGTCATTGTGAAAAGCAAACAGCTTGGGTCACCAGAGTGCAGTGTATTTGGAGAAGTAATTGGGAAATAAAAGATTTACAAAGAATGGAGAAAGACAGAACTATGCTAAGAAGGGTTTAGTTTGTCATACATGCTTTTGAACACAGTATTGACCAACAGTGTGTTTTTCTTAATAAAATTCATGCTAGCGTAAGTTTGGGATATTTAATTTGGAGCCAGGAAGAGGAATACTTGGAGAAAAAGCAGAACAAAAATGTAGTTAAAAATGTTTTGGTATCTGGGTAGGAAGAGAAACAGGTTCTACATTCTCAAGCTCCCTCTTTTACTTCAGATGTTGAAATGCTGATTATTTACCACAATGCTTAAATCGGGCTTTTTTTTTAATCTTTATTAAATTTATTGGGGTGACATTGGTCAGTAAAATTATATAGGTTTCAAGTGTACAATTCTGTAATACATCATCTATATACTGCACTGTGTATTCACCACCCAGAGTCAGTTCTCCTTTCATCACCTTGTTTGACCCAGTTTACCCTCATCTACCACCCACTTCCCCATTACCCTCTGGTAACCACTGAACTATTGCATGTGTGTATGAGTTTCTGTTTGTTGTTTGTTTGTCTTGTTCATGTGTTGCTTTCAGATTTATATGCCACATATAAATGAAGTCATATGGTTCTTGACTTTTTCTGTCAGCACATATACTAAAATTCAGGCTTCTTTATATGATCCTCATATCTAATAATTCAAGTGCCTATCCTGTGTTAAATTGTGGAAAAACAAAGCAATAAGGACATGGATCTTGACCTAGTAGAGCTCATGGTATCATAGGATACAAATAAGAACAGACATGGCTACTATACAAAGCCTGGAGTTATAGCAAATATAAAGTCCATTACAAGAAATATTCTATGTGCAGGATTAAAGAATTATAAGAAATATTTAAGAATTGCCTGAAACTTTGAGATCTACATCTTGAAATATAACTGTTCACCCACAGTATATACTTCTGTCTAATTCTGGATAACATTTCCCTTTGCTTCAACTAATTTAATTAGTGGCATTAATCATTACATAAACTAATATTAATTAATTATGGAAATTAAATGATGTGTATTAGACTGCATTTAATCAAAGGAAACATTGCTCTTTTTGGGGGTTTTTAGAAAAATTATTTCCCTATTTCTAATCATTTGTTTTTTTATTTGAATACACACTATTTCTGGTTATCTTAAGAGAAACATAAAAAATAAATATATATATATATATATATATATTTACTTTATTATTGTTGCAATATAAAGTCAAAAGGGAGGAGAGATAATATCAGAAGACAATGAGAGAAATAAAAATTAAGAAAAGTATAACAAAGGCCACTCCTGTGCCTGGTTCATAATAGGTGCTTAACAAATGATAAATGACTTAAAAACAGATTGTGTTTGAATTGATTTTTAAAAGTAATGTTTCAATTTATTTATTTTTTATTCATTTTTACATTTAAATTCTAATTTTAATTTATTTTAAAACATTTATTTAATTTTTAGAGTTTATAACTTGTATTTTTAACTTTTCTCATTTATCGTTTACTTTCTTAAAAAGCTTATTGTTTTCCAAATTTAATTATAGCCCTTAATAGAATAATGTATATAAGCAAAGTTTAAGATTAAGAACCAAATATGTGAGTTGAAATTTTTCAGAATTATTTCCAAATGAATATTCAATGGAATTTGAGAAATTTTCTATTTTGTCTTAAAATTGAGTAACTAATAAAATGAGGATATGTTACTATATTCATTTACTATTTTTATTTCTTAATAGTAAATGAGACTTATTGTAGTTTATTTTTATTGCAATATGCACATGAAGAATGGCCACTGGATTTTATCAGCTGAAAATGATATAAAATGACAAAATCAAAAAGTTGCACTCTTTAAACTTCATCACATGTGAATTAGGTCTAGATTGTGCATCTTCTGTTCCAAGAGCTTCATAAAAATTGTTGGGACTGTAAAACACATGCTTTTGAAGTTTATAATTTCTATATCATATAGATCGTTCATTTGAATAATTTGTCAAATGAGAAAATACAAGAATGGAAAAATGAAATGGTAACGTCTCTCTCCTCCTACAGTTTTCCATTCTTTTGTTTCTCTTCTGTCTATGTATAATCCTAGTCTCTTGTTCTGGATCAGTTTGGATCCAGAAAATACATAAATACATACATGATATATATATATATATATATATATATATGAAAAAGCTCTTTAATTACTCTTCCCTCAGAAATGTTATAAAGGTTCAAGGTCCAAGGAGAGCTCACTGGCTAGTATGTGTCTCTGAGATGTTTCTTCTCATCTAACCTATTGGACCATGAAGCAAATCTAGAGGCATCTTCACTTCAATGTATTGTCTGACAGAGGGAGACACTACTCCTACATTCATTTTGGAGATATAATACTTTTGACTATAATTTGTGTAAAAATAGAAAATTATTTTTTGACAGTTTCTTTCAAAGATAAGAAATAAAAATTGCTGTGCCAGGAACAAAGTAAGTAACCACATTTTGAACATGGGTTGGTTAAATTTATTATAAAGGGAATTAATGTTTAATTATTGTAAAGTCATTAATGATTTTAAAAGAAAAACAAACAAAACTTAATCAGTTGGAGGGGACTTGCACTGCAAGTCAGTAAAACTATGTAAAATCTCCTTTATGAAAACAATAGACCATTGACACAGAAGAGAATTTTGAGAAATTGGAAAAAAATACTTAATCTTCTAAATGAAAACTAAATTATACTCTCTCTCACTTCATATAAAAAATATTCCCAGTGGACTTAAAATCTAGCTAACAAAAATTTGAAAAATTGAGGTTATCACTTTAGGTTAGAGGATAATGTAAGTAGGATTTAAAGTGTGAGAGAGAATTGACTCATTGATGCTGGGAGGAGCCACATGGATTCTGAGAAGGAATACAAACAGCCTTTGGGAGGCCAAGTCTGGATGTCAGCTGGAAAGGAAATGGGGACCTCAATTCAAATACAAGGAACCAAATGCGACCAACAACCTAAATGAGTTTGGATCTTTACAGACTCATAGTTAGAGAAAAAACTGATTGTCTTCAGATGGGAGGGGAGTTGGAGAACTGGGTGAAAAAGGTGAAGGGATGAAGAAGTACAAATTGGTAGTTATAAAATAGTCATAAGGATGTAAAGTACAGCATAGGGACTAAGGTCAGTAAAATTGTAATAACTGTGTATAGTTCCTGAATATTTCTACCTTCAGATAAGATTCAAGCTCAGTCAACACATTGATTTCAGCCTTGTGAGGTCTTGAGCAAAAAAGATAGCTGAGTCACTCTGTGCCTAAACTTCTGACACACAGAACTGTGAAATAATAAGTGGCTGATTTTTTTAAGGTACTGTGTTTGTGGTAATTAGTTACAGTAGCAATAAAAAACTAATACATTTGATAAAATTACTTTGCTATACAAGGATTATTAACTGACTTAGAAAATTTACCACTAAAATTAACTATAATTGTTAGTTGGTTAGTATAATCTAAATTGAAAAAGAAAAGTAGGCTAAATTTAGTTGCATCACAGTATTAACATCCTTGTGAAACTACATTTATATGTATTAGAATATACCCAGATTACATTCATGAGGAGAATCTTGGCCATATTTATAGGTGTTTCCTCAGCCCAATTCCAAGTAGGAATGGTGGATGTGAAAATACCTATGATTCTTCCCTTTGACAAGGAGTAGCTCACTAAGGAGACAATTAGAGTCAATATAATTTCAGAGAGTCCAATAATTATTTCCTCTATTTTTTTATTCATCAAAAATTATTGCTTCAGTATATTTGAAGGGAACAAGAAAACAAGTTCATCAGCTTTTATCCAGATAGTCTTAGGTCATCCACTAACAACCCAGATGACTGACTATTCATGCATTAATTGAATATCATTTTTAAATGTCTATGGATAGTATTTGGCTAAATATATTTTACCATGGAATTTATATAATTAATTGTTTTATTTCAGCAATCACTTATGAAACCAGTCTGGTTAATCAAGTCTGGCTAATCAACTTGATATAAAATCTCCTGAGGTTTTAATTTACAATTAGCATTTCTTACTTTAATTCCTGGTGTCTTACCTTTTTTTAGCCACAGCTTTAAAACTTAGTCCAAATGCACAGTTAAATTATTCCTTGTGAGGTCCATTGCAAAGCTGTGGTAATTGGCATTATATAGCATGTCAAATCCTAAGCCTTATTTAATAAAGAGTCAGCATCATGATGACATTACAATATAATAGCACTCTATATGTTAATGCATTTATACACAAAACATACCTATACAGACAAGTGTGGCTATTGACATAGGGAAGTTTGTCCAATTATAGCCTAATATAAATTCTTCAGAGTTAAAATATTCTTTTTTCCCCAAAACTTATAGGACAGTCAATGACCAAAATCATCCTAAAGGAAAAAGCCAATACTGCCACTACATTACTCAGTTTAAGTGGTTCTGCTTTAACCAATGGTCATCAATGCAAATCTGACAAATATTGCAAGGCAAAAAAACAAACAAACATGAAGACAAATTTCAAAGCCTAAAATCAAAGTAGAAAAAAAATCTAATGCTTTTGGTAAACCTAAGGTTTGTGCCTTGAGCTACTCCTTTCAATTATTAAATAGAGGCATGATGGCCAGTATATATATATATATATATATATATATATATATATATATATAATATATATATAATATATATATATATATATGATGTTCTTACTTAAAAAAAATGGTAGTATGAAAAAATATGTTGTGTTAGTGCCAAAAGTCAGAGACACACTTTGAAATATTGTCATGCATATGCACTTATATGACATAAAAGTAGTGTCCCTCCAAATCTATAGGTAAACTAATACAACTAAGTTGCATCTCCTGATTAAGTTGAATACCTTGGAAAAATCAAACTCAATACAACATAAAAATATTTTCATTGATAGAGGCATTACGTTTTTGCTTTCTTCTATGCATGCTGCATAATTTATAATTGTGACTTTATGTTTGCGGTCAGTATGATCTGCTAGAAGAATTGGTAGGTGTATTATTCTATGGAGCAGCTACACAGTTTTGTGAAAAATCAATGCCACTGGCATTCGGGTCAAGCTGGAGCACGGAGTTCAAGCTTTGATCACCCTCTCTGTTCTAAACATCATGATTGATAAAATATTAAAGAAGAAAACCTAAAGGCACTGCTGGGCTCAAATACAAGATAAAAATCTCTGTGTGCCAGAAATAGAATAAAAGCAGAAGTAATCAGCGGGGCTGAAGCTGGAGGCTTACTGAGCTCTAGGTGCAAAAGAGAGCAGTGTTGGCCCGAAGTTCAGCTTCTGCAGGGTAAACGGTACTAAAATTGCAACACGTAAAATGGAAACTCTGAACCATACTGACTATACGAAGCCAGGGAATAAAACTACCAATAACTTCGTAAATGAAGACAAAACATAAAATATGATAAAATAAATGATATCAATCACCACCTGGATCTACAAATCCTGAAAGTTTCAAACATAGGGAGATGAATAGATAGATGGACATTCAAACCAAGAGTTCAGCCAAATCACTAGCTGTGTCTGCATCTATATCTGCCACACTCTTAATATAACCATAGGACAGAAAATCAAAACTTTATTAAAGATTTGGTTCTTTACGGTGGGCCTGTAGGGTTGAGCGGAGGAAACTGACATATTTCTACAAAGCAAGACGTGATCTGAGAATGGTGGGGAAAAAGAACCAATACTCTAAAGTCCAAATATTTCAAACCAACCACACAAGGTAACAAATCATTTGAAAATAATTTAATGCAATGATAGCCAAAAAATTATAAATAGGATTATAGGAACTTTCCACTTGAAATGAATTTTATAACAGGTCCTTACAAAAAATTTAATTACATGAAAATATTCAAAAAGTAATATGGGTGTATGGATTCCAGTTTTAAAAAGAAGTATTTTTTTAAAGAAAAGCAGAAACAAATGAAACAAGAAAAAACAAATATAAAGTAAGAAGTCTCTAAAAGAATTAATTACTGAAATGCAATATGTGAGAAAAATTCTAGACTAAATACATTTGATGAATGGAACAATAAATGAATGGCAAAATAGTATTGAGGAACTCACCCAGAATTCAGCAGAGAGGACAAAAGACAATTTAAAAACACATATGAACAAGTAGTCAGAAAAGATGCAAATATATAGAAAAATCCAACTTTTGAATAATACAGAGTGCCAAAAAATGTATACACATTTTAAGAAAAAAAAGGTATTAAATTTGTAATATTCAATATATATCAATAACAAAAGATGAATAAAAGTCATGTGTATAAATTTTTTGGCAGCCATCGTAGTTGTTATAGAAGAAAAACATGCAATAGCAGAAAATTAATATTCAAAGTAATAATAGCTAGAATTTTTTTCAGAACTGAAATAGATATAAGCTCTTATTTTGAAAGTGTACTCAGGTTAATTAATAATATAAATAAAAGAAAAACTAAATCCCTTTACATTTTATTGAAATGGCAGACCATCAAGGAAAATTAAACAATTATAAAGCTCCAAAATGAAAATATTTATGAAGCAACAGTTATTAAATTGACCTTAGATGTCTTACATACAACAGCCAATGCCAAAGAATAGTGTGATGATATCGTCAAAATGCTCTTGAAATAAAATTAACTCAGAAACTTATACTCAGCTGAACACTCATTGAGTAGCAAGAACAAAGCTAAGATACACTCAGAAAACAAAAACTAAGGTAACTATTCAGGAATATTAATGAATATTGGAATATCAGTGAATAAGACTTAAGACCAAAACAACCTCACTAAAATGACACTTAAATGTCAACCTTTGGCAAAAAGAAGTAAGCTGAGAGATACTAGAAAAATGAAAACATAAGGTAAAAGAAATATTGGATTGTAAGAAAAGTCATGACGTATTTTTTTCTATGTTTTTCATTGCAAAAATGCATCATGACTTCCAACAACCCAATAGGAGTAAATCCATAAAATAAACATGTCAAGTTCATTTGCTGCTTTCAGTTTTATATCCTGCATATGAGTGAAATCATATAGTTCTCTACTTTTTCTGTCTGACTTATTTTGCTTAGCATGGTAATCCCAAGACAGACAAACAAGCAAATACTCAGACACAGGAGACAGTTTAGTGGTTACCAGGGGGTAAATGGGGAGAGGGAGTAGTAGAAGAGGGTAAAGGGGTCAAATATATGGTGATATAAGATTTCACTTTGGGTGGTGCACACATAATGCAATATACAGATGATATATTATGGAATTGTACACTTGAAACATATATCATTTTATTAACCAATACCACCCCAATAAATTGAATAAAAATAAAATAAAATAAATAAAACAAAATACAAAAAGGAAAAAAAGAATTAAACATGTAAGTAAACTGCATTACCAATGGTTTTAAAAACAGGAATTATGCTATTGTGTCAAATGTAAAAGAACCTAATATTTTAAACAGAAAAAATAGTGCCTGTGGGTAAATGTTCAATGGATATTTCACTAAGGCCCTTGTCATAATCAGGATATAAATAGATAGATAGATAGATAGATAGATAGATAGATAGATAGATAGATAGATAGATAGATGAGAGATACTGAATGTGTAGAGAAATATTAAACTCAGAGATCCCTAAAGAAGGACCATATATGAGACTAGGCATCTGCACTTCACTTTTGAGACTGGTTATTAAATAATAAGTAACTGATAAAAATAATATATAGCAGCACAAGAGAAAGGCACATGGTTATGAACTCCTCGGTGCTAAATTACTACTTTGGTATTAAAGGCTTCATATTACTTCTGCTTCATAATAAGTTAGTTATTTAGTACCAAACATTCCTGGGTTTGCTCTGAAGGCCTGTTCCATTCAAAACAAATGGCTGCAAAAATACGCTGTAGTTTTCATAGAATGGCAGGGTAGAGGGAATACAAATCAAAGAACCAACCTAAAATAATGGAATTTGATAACTCCCCAACATTTATAACTGAAATTTTCAAAAATAAAAATAAATATTATTGAGCCATAAGCAAGAAGGGAATCCTGCCATTTGTGACAACATGGATGGACTTTTAGAGCATTATGATAAATGACATGTCAGAGAAAGACAAATAATGTATGATATTACTTAAATATGGAATCTAAGAAAACTAAACTTGTAAAAATAGAGAGTAGAATGGTGGTCACCAGGGGTGTGGGAATTGAGAAGATGTTTAAGGGTACAAACTTAAACTAGTAGATAAATAAGTTCTGGAAATATAATACACATTATATAATAATAATTATAGTCAATAACATTGTATTAGAAACTTCAATTTCTAAGATACTAAATCTTCCCTCTCAAGATTTAGTCTTAGACCAAAAACCAAAAATAAATAAAAGGATAAATATGTGACATGATAGGGTGTTAGCTAATGCTACTGTAGTAATCATACTGCAATATAAATGTATCAAACAAAACATTGTACACCTTAAACTTACCCAGTGCAATATGTCAAATATATCTCAATAAAAGATATTTTAAAGCTGAAATTCAAAGGGTGACCTCTCTGAGTAATATGAATCAGGAATATAACAGTCCTTGTGTGATACTGCATTCTCAGATAGCATCACCTCAGTGGTCCTGAACATCTCAGGACTTGAACTTGGAGTAAGTAATTTCTGACTTGTAAATTCTCCCTGAAGAAAGGTAACATCAGTCTAGGCTCCAAACATACCCTCCATTTTAAAAATACAACATGCAGTACAAAGGCAAGAATTGTCAGGAACATAGATGAAAGTAAATAAATTAATAAAATAATTAGTGAGGAAGACCAGGCTCAGATAACAGAGTCACAGAGACCCTAATATTGCAATGTTTAAAAATAGACTGAAAAATAACAATAGCAACATGTCTTAAAAGACAAAAGATAGGTAAAAATGTCCAGGAAGAACTGGAAGTATAAAATGTGGCAGAGCAAATTTGAAAATAAAATTAAAAAATCTCAAACTATAAAAATTAAGAACTTGGTAGATGAGTTTGACAAAGGATTAGATATACTAGAAGAGAGAATTAGTGAACTGTGTGATATAGGTCAGAAGATGATTATCTGAAGGTAAAAATAAACCACTAAAAATATACAATTGATAATGAGAGACATAAAGAGTCAAGTGAGAAAGAGTAACACAAGCCTGCCAGAGGAAAAGGAAAATAGAAAGAGGGACAGGAGATAGAAAAGGGGCAGACACAATATTGGAGGGGAAAAATGTCAAAAATTTTAAAACAAATAAAATATCACTAATCACAGACTCAAGAATACCTACACATTCTTATTAGGATCAATTTTTAAAAAGATCCATAACAAGACACAGCAGAGATAAATTATAGAAATCCAAAGATAAAAAGAAATTTTAAAACAGGACTGAGGGTAAGACTGGTTACCTTTATAGAAGTAGCAAGCATATCACAGAGATCTCTCTGTGCAAAATGCAAGGCAGAAAACAGAAAGACATTTTCACTCTGATAAAAGAAAATAGCTGATTTGTAGAAGTCTACACTCAGCAAAATATATCTTTTAAAAATGAAGGCAAAATTCAGATGAACAAAAATGAAGTGTTTGCCACTAACTGATGCACGATAATGAAAATCTAAAGAATGTACTTTAGTTAGGAAAATTTTGTAATAGAAATTTACAAATGGAAAGAGAAATAGAGCAAAGAGAATATGTAGAAAATATGCAATAAGTTGTTAAATTTGAATTCAAATATATTAGTATTAAGGTGAACTTAAGTAGATTAACTGCTGTGTACTATTTTCTATCTAAAAGAGGTAAATTTTAAATGTGAGTATACATAAAGAATAAAAATTAAGAAATAGAAAAATATCCAACATTCAAAACTATAAGAAATTCTGTGAAATTACCTTAACATCAGACAAAGAGGAATTTAAAAAAAGAAGGGTTTCTAGGTATAGAAAAACCCTTCACAGTGATAAAAAACTTTTAATTTTCCAGGGAGATATCATAAATCTAAGTTGGTATAAATGTAAGTATATAGCAGTGCTGTCTAATAGCACTTTCTGGTATGAAAGAAATTTTCTATATCTACACGGACAATATAAGAATCACTGTACAATATGTAGCTACTGAGCATTTGAAATGCAGCTATTGTGAATAACAGAGCTTAAATTTAATGTAATTTTAATTAATTTGAATTTAAATAGATACATATGGTTAGTGGTTATCATACTGGACAGAACAGTTACATATCAACTAAATACATAAAGCAAAAATTCAGAGAAGTCAAAGAAGAAGTAGAAAAATATAGAATTATACTTGGATATTTTAACATACCTTTCAGTAACAAATAAAACAAGCAGAAAAATAAAATACTAAGGGTAAGATTTGAACACAACAAATAACAAATTTGACAGAGTTGATATGTAGAGACTACTGCATCCAAATTGAAGAACATTCATTATTTTCAAGTGCAATTTTTATGAAAACTGACCTTTAGCTGGACCATAAGCAAATCTCAGAAAATATAAAAGAAACAAAATCACACAGAATATGTATGAGAAACTGCAGACCAAGATAGATTTTAGGTAGCCATTAATCACCATCAGATCATTCCTATTTATGAAATTAAATAAACTCCTAAATAACACATATGTCCAAGATAAAACAATCAATTATAGAAAACATTTTAAAAGGATGTACAGTGTAATGAAAGTAAAATATATTAAAATAAGTCTGCACTAGCTAAATTTTGCTTACAATGAAACTTTTAGCCTTTAATGCACATACTAGAGAATAATAAAGGGTATAAATCAGCGAGCCAAGAATTCATTAAATGCAATTTGAAAAGACTAACATAATTAACAATAGTATGTGGAGACTTGTTAAAGAAGAAAAATCACAAATAAACCAATTTAATGAATATAAAAGGGAATAGCATTACAGGCCTTAATGCTGTTCAGAAGGGTATAAGAGAATATCATGAACAACTTTATACCTATAACTTAGAACATTTAAATAACATTGATAAGAGCTGGCCGAGTGGCTCAGTTGGTTAAGAGCTCGCTCAAGAGTGTGAGCTCTGAGCAACAGCAGTTTGAGTCCCGGCCTGAGCTGAGCTGCCACTGAGCTGCCAACAGGTGGCAGGTTGGCTCAGCTAAAACAAATAAATAAATAAAATAAAATAAAATAAAATAAAATAAATGACATCAATAAGTTCTAGAAAAATGTAATTTATCTAAAAGGACACAAGAAGCAATAGACTTTCTTAGATGTCCTATATTATTATTTAAAAATGTAAAACACATAATTAAATATTTTGGTAAAAATATCAGACCTAGACATATTTATGAGTGTATTCTATTAATATTTAAGAAATAGCACCATTTTTACATAAAATCCTCCAGAGAATAGATGAAAAGGAAATATTTTCCAACTTGTGTTTTGAGGGCAACACAACCTTGATACCAAAATCAGTAAAAATGAAAATACAGACCAATATTATTCATGTACACAGATATCAAAATCCTCAACAACATGTTGAGAAAACCCAATGCAGAAGTACATAAAATCTAAAAGACATCATGAATGAATGCGTGGAGCATAACACGGTAACACAAGTTTGGTTTGTAAATTTCCAAAATACATATTAAATCGATGCTTTTAAAAATAAATACTGGGAATAATGCCTATATCTGTTAAATAAAAAAAGCTAGAAACACAAATAAATACATAATTTTAAGTTAATGTATTAAAATAACCACCTACAAATATGTATACTTCTCAAAATATAATGACAGTCATAAAATAATTATTATATAATGCCATTTATCTAAATTTTAAATTCCAGAAAACTATTTCCATTTAGTATTTAGGGGTACATAAACATGTAAGTATGCATAAAAACTCAGCTAGGGGAAAAGAAAAATGAGATGGAGAAAAGCTTACTTGTTTTACACACATTCTGCCCCCCTTCCTTAAATAAAAAGTGTGGCTTAATGTTAAAGAAAACTGGGTAAATGATGTCTTTATATTTCTTAAGGTATTCATGCGTGGTGGGGAAGCCCCAACAGTAGGCAGCAGAAGGCAGGTGTTCAATCCATGTCACGCACCCCTTCATGAAGTTACATTTCATTGACCTTCTGCTTAGTTTTTTACTAGAGAGTCCTTTAATTCCACTTCTAATGAAAATCAAAATTGTGTCTGGATGAACATACAGATAAAATTCCTTAGTGACAAAGTTTATGGGGCGGAGTTCCCATCCTTTTCTTTTTTTCCCTATCAGATTTGCCAACTTAGGTTTCACCCATCTAATTTTTCTAAGCTTGTGCATTTTATCGCTCCAAAATAGGCAGGAAGGTATTGTCATATTTTGTCTCAAATGTACTAAATACTGACCCATCGGCTTCCCTGTTGCTGTTAGAACACACAGATAGAGGTAGGAGAGTGATCGTTGAGCTGACATTAGAAGTTACACAGGCAGTGTATATTCCAAGTATTTGCATGACAAGAACGTAAAAGTTTCCGATGGGTAAATGGCCTTCAAGGGTTAAACTATCTTCTAGGTACCCCATAAAGGCTGACCTTTTGGGCGACAGCCCTCATGATTTAAAAAAAAAAAATCTATGGAATGGATTTTTTGTGAACAAAGCTGATGAAGGGAGAAGAGTTGAGACTGAATCAATCTCGCATGCTAGAGATTGCATGGTTAAAATTCCCGCAGAACCAAACTTTCAGCAAAGGTTTAAGGGGACCCCTATGCGGATTTGTAGAACTGTTTTTTTCTGCAGACCTCTTTCCTTCCTGGAACCTCAAATATGCTGAGCTCCTTTCCCCTCTGCATCTGTTTTCACAACTCAGCAAGACTGCTGGGGGATGCTGGTTGGAATGCGCCTCCAGACAGCAAGCCCTGCGTTTCTTGTCTTTGTCTTAGAGACTGCAGTCAAACATCAGAAAACAATTGCTCCATATATTTTGTCATTTATCTAGTTGATTAAGATGAATAAATCCAGTAGCTATTACTACATCATGGCCAAAAGAGAAGCCAACATCATTTCTACACTCTAATAGTAATAATAATAAATAATTTTATTCTGGTGAATTTTTAACTGATAAAGTTATAGAAAAGATGTTTTTAAAATCATGTTTTTCTTTTGGACGACGATGAATTGTTTTTCATGTTTTACTAGGTGTTATAAAGAAACTCTATTATAAAATATACATAAAGCTAAATGAAATGAATAAAATACAGAGGGTTCCAAAAATGTATACACATTTTAAAAAAGGAAAAAACTGTATTAAAATTGTAATACTCAATATATACCAATAACAAAAAATGAATACAAGTCATATGTACACATTTTTTGGCACCCTCTGTATATTAATTTCGAATGTTATTTTCTTATTAAAAAGCAATTTATATAATAATAAAAAGCAATATATATATATAATATAAAATAATATTAGATTTATCATTGAGCATTGAATTGAAATAATTGAAGAAAACATTGCTTTTTGCAAGCAAAAATAATTACATTAATTAAAAATTATTGATATGCATTCAAGAATACATGACTTAGGGCCGGCCGAATGGTGCGTTGGTTAAGAGTTGGCTTGGGATGCCAACTCTGAGCATCAGGGCCACGGTTTGGATCCCACATGAGGGCCAGTGACGCTGTGCCCTTTAAAGCTAAGATGGTGAACAGCTCGACCTGGAGCTGGGCTGCCGTGAGTCGCCGGCAACAGCATAGGCTGCAGTGAAGTTGCAGTGGGATCCCATAAACTACAGTGAGTGGCTGGCACCCCGCTTGAGCAGTTGGCAGCCAGCATGAGCAGCCAAGAGTCTCCGAGGAGAATGGCCTCCAGTGGCTGGCGACCGATCTGCTTCACCCGGGAAGAGTGCAATGATAATACCAACATGGGCTAGTTAAGCGACTTTCTCCACAGCAAGACTGAAGAACAAAAGGACAGCAACTTGTCTGTTCCCCTCCCCCAATTCCTCAATAAAATATTTTTAAAAAAATTACATGACTTACTGAACAACCTATTTGCTCCAACATGCATGAAATGAAAGAAAAATGCAAACTGCTTTTCAGAAAAATGTATTTTGTAGTGTTGATGGCTCCAAAGGATAATTTTGATGAGCTTCAGGTATAATGGTGCTGATGATAATGTTTTGTTTTACAACACTTTTGCTTTTATATTTTTTCTATCTTTTTTTTTTCTTTTTAAAGGAGAACCAATGTTAAGGATTTGAACAAAATATCTTTAAAAATCGTTTACAGGAAAAATGTTAAACATGACAAATATCCAAATAGTTGTTTGGAAATATTCAAATTGGTGCTGAAATAAGGAAGGAAAACAGTATTAATAGCAATATTGAAATCAATAAGCCTAAACATAGATTCCTTTGTATTTCTTAATCTTTATATAAATTTATGTTGATATAACTTTTATGACTATAATACATAAGAAATTTGTATTTCTTCTGAGAAAGTTGGCAAAGGTTCATTAGTTTTAAGGTTTATATCATTATTAAAAAGAAAGTAATTTCAGTTTATCTAACCAAATATAAAAATGCTATACATGGCTGATAAAAATGTCACAGTCCTCTAAGCAAATAATTACGCTCATTTTCTTTTTATTGCTCTCATTTTATATATTTTCAGAGAATGAAAAAATAGAGTTTTCCCTGGATGATATGTATATGTGGACCATCTTTCAAGAAGGTTTACCGGTAATTCCCTAAAGTTAATACTCCTTTCACAGCGTGTATCTCTTTACAGAGCTGTTAAGAACAAATATTTTCCTGGATAAAAATATATTTATTATATGTCAATTGCCTGAAATAGAGTGTTAGATGGAACTGCCTTCCTTCATTAGTGATTTCACTCATGAGCTTTTTTATATGTACCCTCAGGGCTTTCCCCAACTTGCTTTGCTTCTGAGGAAGGGCTTCTCCCAGTAAGATTTTTGAATCCCCTTGGCATGAAGCGGTCTCTCTCCCTCTCTTCTAGGGGAGAGTTTACTTTGCCGGTGGATTATGGGGGAGGGTCTGCGCTGGCCCTGCATTGTTTGTGACTGGACATTTCAGTCAAGGTGAGGCTGGGGTTCCGTTAGCAGAGATGGTGGCTCTCCTGGTAAACTGTGGCTTCCATTCATGCCTTTTTCTGTGGTAAAGGTAGTATGCTAACCATCATCTTCTATTCCTTGTTTTATTTCTCAATGTATTTAGGATTAGGCTAGGGAAAACGGACAGTATTTAACGAAGACAACTTTAAAGGTCCAGCATGAATAATAGTTAAAAACGTAGAACACCAAGCTGTGCTGAGAGCTGAGTTTGAATCTCACTTCATTATCAGGTGTATTATCTTGGGCAAGGTGCTTTCTCTAACCTTTAGTTTTCTTATCTGTAAAGGACGCTAACATGGTTTATTATAAGGATATGGTGAATTGTTTTGTGTATATACACCTATCTTTTAAGTCTAGTTAACAATAAAGAATATAATAATTGTTTATATACTGTTGTTATAAAGATTAAGTGATCTATTTCTACATAGACATATAAAATACTTAACAGAAAGTATATGAGAGGTATTTATACTTATTGTATTTTTAATGATTCATACACTAGGCAGAAAATCTTAGTACAATAATTTGTATGTGTAGAAGAGTCCCACAGAATATCAAGTATCAATCACTGAAGGGAATAATGGAAAAAATGTTTTAGGATGGGAGAGAAAAAGAGGTTCTTTAATACCATGAGTCTTATTTTTTTGCCGAACATGTTTCTTAAACATTCCAGTTGACAGTGAAGAAAGAGATAAACAAGCACGGAAGGAAGGGCATACTGATCTTTTTATTCATAATACTTAATACATAATTCTTAATGTTTCTTACGGTGCCTTTCTATGTTTTTCTTTTTCTCTTTTTTTAGCAGGCAACACTTTATGTCGCAAATTATTGTCCATTTAGTTCCATTGCTATAGATTAATTTTTTTCACTATAGTGAGATCATTAGCTATTAATATTAGTATTGGGATAATTAATTAATAGCAGAGGTAACTTTTTATTTATCCAGAATTATATGGAGCTTCCATGTATAGGTGGTCTTGAGAAATTAGAATTTTGTCTACAGAACTGAAGGAGTAGTAGAGATATCCTCTCCCAATTTCAAAAGTAAGTAAAAAAGAGCTTAAATATCTAGCTACAACTATAGCAGGAGAAACTAAGATGGAACTCAAGAGAGCTTAGAAACGGCCAGTCTACTGAAAAAGATAAATTCTGTATGTGTTGGATGACATAAATAAAATAATGAACAACATTTTATGAGTCGCAAAGCAGTTCCTTGAATATCATGTGAATGTGACGCATCGCTAGACAGTGAGTAGCAAATTCGTATTTGCTGGCTGTTATCTTTCTGTTTTTTGGACTACAGAGTCACAAGTTTCCTGAACACTATTCCTCTAGGGTAAACTGGTGCAATGACTGGTAATCACCACCTTTCATACTCTCCAAATTATCTACACAATTACTACATTAATTTTTTTCTCTGTGATTAGCTTGTATCATACCACACTCCAGTGGTAGGGCTGTAACTAACAAAAAACGATAATTCATGGTAAGTGAGGTGACAAATAAAGATACAATTTAACATAGGTGAAGACAATACATTATAAAAGTTAAGATACCTTCCAAAGCATGTAGGTTTTTGGGTTAGTTATACATAGCGCCCCATGAAATAAGGAAATCTCTGGTTATTATAATTAAAGAAAACATGGCTAAATATACACAAATCCTTACCGTCCAAAACATTTAAAGAAGTAAAATATAAAAATTATAAAAACATGACAATCAGGTTGTGTTTTTCAAATACTATTAGGTGTAAACTAAATGATAAGTGAGATTCATACGTAGAATTTTTTTTTTTTAATTGGGGAATTGGGGGGATGGAAACAGTGCTGGGGAATTGGGGGAAGGGGAACAGACAAGTTGCTGTCATTT
>NW_017732576.1:141233-142872 GCF_001890085.2 Hipposideros armiger | reverse complement strand
ATATTTGTGTGTGTGTGTACATATATATATATATAGGTATGTATATATATATATATGTGTGTATATATATATATATATACCTATATATATATATATATATATATGTAGAAATATCTGTCTATTCACATGCAATAAGGAGGTATTTAAGTGTGTGTGTGTGTGTGTGTGTGTATGTGTGTGTGTGTGTGCATGAGAAAGAAATGCTATATCTATTTCACATCCAATAAGGATGTAATGTAAATATATAAGGATTTATATGTATATATATGTGTGTGTGTGTAGGTATATATCATATACATACATATATATGTGTATATATACATACATATGTATATGTGTATATATGTATATGCATATGCATATGTATATGTATATCCACACAAACACACACACACACACACAAAGGGAAAGAGAAAAAACGTAAATGTGTTTGGGAAAAATTACCCTGTGAACCTTCCTCTGAATTAGTCATTTTTAGTCATTTTATTTTATCGATAGTTACTATCCAAATTAGTTATTCCAAATTACATCCTATTTTTTTATAAATATGAGGCAAGATCTAATTACAACAAATCCTTTCTTATTAGGGTAAACAACAGTTAATTGTGATATGATGCTAATTCAGTATGATGGAAAGCATGTAATGAAATAAGACTTTCAAATCATATTAGTGTACACATACTCTGCCTCGTGAATTTGCAGCAGCATTGCAGTCAGTGGCTAATGGTATAAGTGCCCTGGAGAGACAGCGGATTTTATTTGATCAGGTAGGTTAAGAACTGACAAAACAGTGCAGTAGCGAGACTCTTGTTTGTGGAGCATATTATTGTTACTTGCTGGTTATTTAAAGAGAACCTTACTGATTTCTTTAAAGAGACTAATTGGAAATGAATGAGCTCTCAGAGTTGATCAATTTAAAAGGCAGCATAAATCATCCTAGTCCATGTACTCTTCACAATGCCAGTGGGTGGTAGTGTAGGGGTGGAATTGAACTGAACCATTTCATAATTGCAGTCAAACACATCGTGTTGTGATAGTGCCGAATGTTAAATGGAGGAGCTGGTTGTTTAGATTAGAGTCTGTACTATTTCTGCAACATATTTTTGTTGTTGTTTGTTTTGTTTTATAAGTCATAACACTTATTCAACTAAAAAATAGAACTGGGGATTCCACTGTTTCAGACCTAGGAGATAGTTTTTTTAAAAGGTTTAAAGGACCAGTACTTTCAGCAAATCTGCCCAGAATTCCTAAAGGGGCAGCACCTCCAAAGAAGCACTAAAGCTCCTTAAAGCAGCTGATAATTTGCATTTCTCAATGCTGTATGTTCAGTAGCTTAAATATGACATTCATGCCATTTATGTATTTAATCACACCTATTTTTTTGAGTGTGAATTTTCTATATTGGTTCAGAATTTTTAAAATGACTTTTATCTGTTACAGTCTGTGTGTTTTGATTGAAATGAATTGTTTTTATAATAACGTATAAATAGTTTGAGAAGTAAAAAGAATTCAGTTTCTGTGATGGGTTTTTGTTTTACTTTAAACTGGGCTTCAGTGTTTGTGTGACTATCTGACTCTATATGTAGAAGATTACATTCACGTGCATTTTTCTGAAAATGGTTTCTATAGCTTTTTTTTT
>NW_017732576.1:137947-139120 GCF_001890085.2 Hipposideros armiger | reverse complement strand
GCAGATCAGTCGCCGGCTTCTGGGCGGCTGCTCACTGCGGCTGCTGGCCGCTCACGCTGGCTGCTGGCTACATACGGTAGCCCATGGCAACCCACTGCCACAGGCTGTAGACTGCAGCCTATGCCGTCGCTGGCAACTCATGGCAGCCCAGCTCCGGGTTGTGCTGTTGTTCAGCATCTTAGCTGTGGAGGGCAGTGTCACTGGCCATCATATGTGGGATCCCAACCGGGGCCCTCTGGCATCCCAAGTGAGTTCTTAACCATGGTGCCACTCAGTCAGCCCTAGAATATTTTTTTAAATATGACAAACATATATCTCAAGTATACTTTATGAATATAGTACTATATTTTTAAAATATGAAATTCTCTGAGATAAAAAGGAAGACTTAAATTTCCTAATATGAAAATTGACTGTCATATGTATAGTATTTTATTATTGACCAAATATGGCATAATTCTCACTTGCTTGAATCATATACGATGGGTTTAAATTATGTATACATATACAGAGGGTGTCAAAAATATACCGATAACAAAAGATGAATACAAGTCATTTGTATACATTTTTTTTGCACCCCTGGTATATGTGATGGAGTTCAGGGCCGGCTGCCGCAGAATGGGAACTTTAGTACGTGAATTATTTTAAACTGAAGACAACCAAGGCCCAAAAACCTCAGCCTAAAAAAAAGAAAACAAAAGAACAAAAAGTAGATAGAGGGCCAGTCCAGAAAGCAAATTATCACCAGAAAAAACCTACAAAGAGTAGGGGCTACCTGGGGGGAGCTTCACAGGGCCTGGAGATCACGTTTCTCACTGTGATCCATTGTCCCTGCACGGAATAGTAAATATTTATTTGTTTGTTTACTGAACATTTGCTCTTTCTAGCTTCCTGTAAATTGTCTTCCTCCCTTTTGAAGTTTCCGACCCTTACCTTGTTTCCTGAGTCCAGAATGGTATCTAAGCCCGAATTGCCTGACTGCCTGTGGCTTAAATATGCTAATGGGGCTCCCACATGTACATAATTAAATTTGTTTTTCTCTTGTTAATCTGTTTTATGTCAATTTAATTTTTAGACCAGCCAAAAAAATTGGAAGGGAAGAAAGGGATATTTTTCTGCCCCTCCATATTTGTGTGTGTGTGTACATATATATATATATATATATATATATATATA
>NW_017732576.1:136270-137352 GCF_001890085.2 Hipposideros armiger | reverse complement strand
GGGGGTGGGGATGAAGGAGAGGGGAAGGGATGAGACAATACAAATTGGTAATTGTAATATGGCCTCAGGGATAGAAAAAGATAGTCCAAGGAATACAATCTATAGCTTTCATAAAGTTGTTAGACAAATTTTTCATACCCAAATATAAAAAAACCTTGTCTTTAGAATCTTTAAGTATTTCACAGACTAATGGGTCAATTTTCATGGTAAAAGTACACTAGTCTCCCCTTACTTAGAAGGATATGTTCCAAGACACCCACCCAGTGGATTCCTGAAACTGCAGATAATACTGAGCCTTTTACATACTATGCTTATGCCTACACATACATACATACCTATGATAAAGTTTAATTTATCAATAAGGCACAGTGAGAAATTAACAACAAAAAACTAATAATTAAACAGAACTATAATATACTGTAATAAAAGTTATGTGAGTGTGTTCTCACTCTCTCATAAAATATGTTATTGAACTGTGCTCACTATTCTTTTGAAGTGAGAGGATACAATGCCTACGTGATGAGATGAAGTGAGGTGAATGACGTAGGCATTGTGAGATAGTGTGAGGCTACTGTAAGAGTTACTTGAACAAGCACTGCAAAACCCGGACAGTTGATCTGGTAACAGAGATGATTACTAAGTGAGTAACTAACAGGTGGGTAGCTCATACAGCATGGATACTTTGGACAAATGGATGATTCAAATCCTGAGTGGGCTGAGCAGGATGGCATGAGCTTTCAGCATTCTACTTAGAATGGTGTACAATTTAAAACATAAATTGTTTATTTACGGAATTTTCCATTTAATATTTTCAGATGGTGGTTGACGATGGCTGAACAAAACCACAGAAAGTGAAACCATGGATAAAAGGAAACTATTGTATCTGTTTGAGAATGTGCCCATTTATTGGATACATATGTAGACAATAGTGTCAGCATCCAGACAATCAGCTATTTCTTCCATACTTCCATTTATGTTCAATTGAAATTGCATCTCAAGCATTATATCTTTTTGTTTATTTGCTGCACTTTCATCTTTGTTGACCAATCCCTGTTCTTCTTTTTTTTTTTTTTTTTTTTTTT